>NW_025968442.1:0-3674 GCF_021869965.1 Rhincodon typus | reverse complement strand
AGTTAGAAGCAGTAGTTAGTTAGAAGCAGTAGTTAGTTAGAAGCAGTCATTTAAGAACATATTCATCAGAAACCAGGACAGTGATTGAGATAATAAAGTTACAATAAAATTACAATTTGCAGCATTAATGTGCTATTCCTAAATTACAGGTAGTGAAGTATGTTTAGATTTCTTTATTTATTCTGTTCTTTGAGGATCTGAACTATATAAAGTATAGGGCTGCAGCAGTACCTTTCATCTTGCATCTTATGGGTTAGATTTAGTCATATGTGGGATAATGCATCATAAATTGAGCCCAGCTATTCCTGGAGATGTACCAAATGTTATTTTAAGGTATGTCCAGTAGCCCAAATTACCTGACTGTAAAACCAAGGTTAATAGAAAGCATGGGCCAGATTTCTGTACCAAACAAGAATTATTATTAAACAAATATAAACTATTGGCATATAACACTATGAAATAAAATTGTAATCCCCTTATAAACTCCACTTACACGCACAGACAAATAGGAAAAAAATAGGTTATTGATGGAGATAGCAAAAAAACTGCAAAGTCAATTCAGTGGGCTTCGATTCTGATACTGCAATGATACTCCTCTGGTTTATCAAGAATGCCAGTTGATTTAAGTGGTGGTTAAGACAAAGTTTGCTGTACTTGAAAATTTTGAGATTTTCATCTGTCAGGATATAGCTGCTGACTTTTGTTAAGATACATGTGCTGTTGCCTGTTGAGATCTGCTTGCATGTCTTTTAAGAGCATTTAACTGCATACAGTTCTTGCCATCTCATTCACTGAGAGCATTTAGAATCTTCTGAACTCCTGACTAACCACAAGGATACAATCAACTCTGAAACAGCTTTTAAAAATTCTAATGTAATAATGGTAATGGTTGTCCCTAGCTGTAGGTTATGGCACTTCAAGTGCGCGTAAATTTGTCTTTTAAAATGCACTTAGTTTCTATTTCTCCCTCTGTTTCTGATGTTGAGTTACAGACCTCTACCACCCTTTGGGAAACAACGGTCTTCAACTCCTGTCTTCTCTTCTAGCAGTGACTTTAAATCTAAGCCCCTGGTTATTGATTTCTCTGCTAAGGTTTTAGGTTCTACCAATGCACTACGTCTAGGTCCTTTATGATTTTACATGCCTCCATTAAAGCTCCCTTTGGCTGCTTCCATGACAAAGGGAATAACCCTCAGCTTATATGATATTTTGTCTTTGCCAAAATTCTCTATCGTATAAGAACATAAAGAACAAGAGTACATAATACAGCCCCTCAAGCACACCCCTATAATTAATATGTTGGCTGATTATCTAACGCCGCTCCATTTTCTGAGCCATACCCCTTGATTCCTCTGAATGATCAAAACGCTTTACCCAAGCCTTCAAATATCTTTCACGCAATGGAGCATCCGCAACTCTGGGGAAAAGAATTCCAAAGATTCACATGCCTTTTTCAGTGAAGAGATTTCTCCAAGTCTCAGTCCACAATAATTAACATTCATAAACTATGCCGCCCGCCGCCACCCCCCCCCACACCATGTCCTAGACCCCATAGCCAAGGAAAGCAGCCCTTCAGAATCTTTGGATCAAACCCCTTCAGAATCTTATCATTCCATGAGATCACTTTCTTTTTATCTTCTAATGCATAAAATTTACCCTGCTTTTCATTGGACTGTCTCATCCTAGGCCTATCTCTATTGAACTTTTTCTTTGGTACAGAGACCAATACTGCACACACTACTACTGATATGGTCTGACTAAAGCCCTGGCAGCAATTCTTTACATTCCCTTGCTGTCCTGTGGTGCATGTTGCAGTGCGATGACCAGAATTGTTCACAGTTTTCTAGTTATGGCCAAGATCGTGTTTTATGCAGTTCTAACAAGATCACAGTTTTTAATTCTTTGCCTCAACCATTAAAATATCCAAAATGGCATTTTGAACATTTATTCTACTTCTCTTGATTCTTAAGGTCCTACCATTCTTCAATATTTCTTTGGATTTTGCCGTTTACTGATCAATCCTGTGCCGTGTTTGCTGTAAGAAAATGCATTAGCTCACACTTCGCTTGGAATAGAGTATAAAAATTGACAAGTCATGTTGCAGCTGTATAGAACTTTAGTTAGGTCACATTTAGAATATTGTGTGCAGTTTGCCACACTATCAGAAGGATGAGGATGCTTCGGAGTGGCCACAGAAATGATTTACCAAGAGGTTGCCTGGATTGGAGGGTATTAGCTATGAGAAGAGTTTGGACAAACTTGGTTTGTTTTCACTTGAACATCAAATGATGTGGGATGACCTGATAGAAGTTTACAAAATTGAGAAGCGTGGATAGAATGGATAATCAGTCTTTCTCCCAAAGTAGAAACATTAACTATTACGGGACATAGTTTTAAGATAAAAGGGAGTGGGTTTCTAAAGGAGGGTCGTAAGGGCATGGAATGTGCTGTCGGAGGTGGAGGTAGTGGCCGATATAATAGCGATGTTTGAGGCATCTTGACAGATATGAAGAGGTAGGGAATAGAGGCATATGGACAGCGTAGAGGCAAAAGGTTTTTAGTTTAGAAAGGTGTCATGTGTCATGTGTCAGTGCAGCATGGTAGGCTGAAGGACATGTTTCTGTGGTGTACTGTTCTTTCTTTGTTCCCATCCCTTGTCTCCCTCCCTTGTCTCCCTCCCTGCTTTTGAGTCCTGTGGGATGCTCCCTCACTCCAGTGATTGATGGTGAGCTTTCAGCAATGTCTTCACAATCTCCTCCACTATATCCTTCTGAACTCTGGGGAATTGTCTATCTGGTCTGGGTGATTTATCTACCTTTAGATCTTTCAGCTTACCTGGCTTCTTTTTAGTGATGGCAGCAATCTGCTGACACCCAGTTTTTGTTCCGCTACCGCTACCTGGTTCAAGAAGGCAGCTTGCTGCCACCTCAAGCATAACTCTGGACAATAAATGCTGGCCTAGTCAACGACATCCAGGTTCTATAAGTGAACCAAAAAGAGTGCAGCAAATAATTAGGAAGGCGAATGTTGACCTTGATTACAAAGCAGGTGGAATAGGAAAGGAGTGAGGTATTAGTTCAGCTATGCGGAGCATTAGACCCCAACTTGAGTACTGTGTACAGTTTTGATCTTTTAGGAATTACATGCTTGAATTGAGGCTAGTTTGTGGCAAAATGGGTAGTGCCCCCGCCTCTGAGCCAGAAGCTCCAGGCTGAAGTGCCACTCCAGGACTCGATGACCAAGGAACATGTTCAAAATGTGATCCACCAGGTTCCATTTAAACCTGTAAATCCCTTAAACATAAGCCCATGCCAGGTTTGAAAGTGGCAGAGATTCCTGGTCAGCCAAGGGACGGAAAGAAAATTTGAGTCGTTATGCACAACTCAAAGCTACAGTGTGCATTTAATTATGAATATTGCCATAGTAATTCTCACTTCTGAATTCTTCCTTGGGGTGTGGATGTCACTAGCAAGGTCAGCATGTTATCCATCCCTAACTGTTCTTCAACTGAGTTGCTTAATAGGCCACTTCTGAGGGCACCTCAGAGTCAACTACATACCTGTGGGTCCAGAATTGCATGTAGGCCAGATAATGTAATGCTGATAGATTTCCTGCACGAAGGGATAAGAGTGAACCAGATGGGTTTTATAATAATTGTTAGTTTCATTTGTCAT
>NW_025968441.1:10473-25000 GCF_021869965.1 Rhincodon typus | reverse complement strand
GGTGACGGTGCCCGTGCTTGGGGCTGGGGTCATGCCAACTGTGAACCGCACGCTCCCTCCCAACATGGCATTGGACTGTCCCTGGTCAATGGTCACGTTCACAATCTCACTTCTGGCCAGGCTCCTGGCTGAAGGGCAGAGGCTCACAGTGAGATCACCACCAGCAGGAAGCAGGGAGAACAACGTGAGAGAGAGAGTGAGGCAGAGAGCGTGAGGGAGAGAGAGTGAGGGAAAGAGGATGAGGGAGAAAGGGTGAGGGATAGAGAGGGAGGTAGAGAGAGAGAGTGAGGGAGACAGAGAGAGAGAGTGAGGGAGAGAAGGTGAGGGAGAGAGAGTGAGGGAGAGGGTGAGGGGGAGAGAGAGAGTGGGAGAGAGAGAAGGAGAGAGTGAGCGAGAGAGAGTGAGGAAGAGAGTGAGGGAGAGTGAAGGAGAGACAGTGAGGAAGAGACAGTGAGGGAGAGAGGCCGAGAGAGAGTGAGGCAGAGAGGGTGAGGGAGAGAGAGTGAGGGAAAGAGGATGAGGGAGAAAGGGTGAGGGATAGAGAGGGAGGTAGAGAGAGAGAGTGAGGGAGACAGAGAGAGAGAGTGAGGGAGAGAAGGTGAGGGACAGAGAGAGAGTGGGAGAGAGAGAAGGAGAGAGTGAGGGAGAGTGAGGAAGAGAGTGAGGGAGAGTGAAGGAGAGACAGTGAGGGAGAGACAGTGAAGGAGAGAAGCCGAGAGAGAGTGAGGGAGAGAGAGAGTGAGGAAGAGAGCGTGAGGTAGAGTGAAGAAGAGACAGTGAGGGAGAGACAGTGAGGGAGACTGAGAATGAGGGAGATTGAGAGTGAGTGAGGGAGGGAGAGAGAGTGAGGGAGAGAGGCTCAGGGAGACAGACAGATTGAGAAAGAATGTGAGAGACAGTGAGTGTGGAAGCAAGAGAGACAGAGAGAGAGTGAGTGAGACAGTGAGGGAGAGAGTGTGTGTGGGAAGGGGAGTGAGCAATAGAGACTGAGAATGAGTCAGAAAGTGAGAGAGCGAGAGTGTGGGAATGATAGAGAGCAAGAGAGACTGAAAGTGTCATTGAGTCATAGAATCATAGAAACAGACCCTTTGGTCCAATTGACCTGATGCCCTATATGAATCTAGTCCCATTTGCCAGCATTCGGCCCATATCCCTCTAAACCCTTCCTATTCATGTACCCATCCAGATGCCTTTTAAATGTTGTAACTGTACCAGCCTCCACCACTTCCTCTGGCAGCTCGTTCCATACACGCACCACCCTCTGTGTGAAAAAGTTGCCCCTCATGTCCCTTTTAAATCTTCCCCCTCTCACCTTAAACCTATTCCCCTCTAGTTTTGGACTCCCCCACCCTGGGGAAAAGAGCTTGTCTATTTACCCTCTCCATGCCCCTCATGATTTTATAAACCTCTATAAGGTCACCCCTCAGCCTCCGACACTCCAGGGAAAATAGTCCCAGCCTCTCCCTGTAGCTCACACCCTCCAGCCCTGGCAACATCCTTGTAAATCTTTTCTGAATCCTTTCAAGTTTCACAACATCCTTCCTATAGCAGGGAGACCGGAATAGCACACAATATTCCAAAAGTGGCCCTAACCAATGTCCTGTACAGCTGCAACATGACCCTCCCAACTCCTAGACTCAATGCACTGACCAATAAAGGCCAGTGTCCCAAACACATCCTTCACTACCCTGTCTACCTGCGACTCCACTTCCAAGGAGCTATGAACCTGCCCCCCCAAGGTCTCTTTGTTCAGCAACACTCCCCAGGACCTTCCCATTAAGTGTATAAGTCCTGCCCTGATGTGACTTTCCAAAATGCAGCACCTCACATTTATCTAAATTAAAATCCATCTGCCCCTCCTCGGCCCATTGACCCATCCGATCAAGGTCCTGTTGCACTCTGAGGTAACCTTCTTCGCTGTCCACTACACCTCTAGTGGCATCTGCAAACTTACTAACCATCCCTCCTATGTTCACATCCAAATCATTTATATAAATGACAAAAATCAGTGGACCCAGCACCGATCCCTCTGGCACACCGCTGGTCACAGGCCTCCAGTCTGAAAAACAACCCTCCCCCACCACCCTCTGTTTTCTACCTTTGAACCAATTTTGTATCCAAATAGCTAGTTCTCCCTGTATTCCATGGGATCTAACTTTGCTAACCAGTCTACCATGAGCAACCTTGTTGAATGCCTTACTGAAGTCCATATCAACAACAACAAAAGTTGCTGGAAAATCTCAGCAGGTCTGGCAGCATCTGTGAAGAGAAAGTCAGAGTTAACGTTTCGGGTCTGGTGACCCTTCCTCAGAACTGATGGTGGCTGGGAAAACGTCAGTTCATATGCAGAAAATAGGGAGGGGGGAGGGGGTTAGGAGTAAATGATAGGTCTGAACGATAGGGCCTAGACAAGGCCTAGTGGGTGGGGTTGAAGGTTAGGGCATGGGAGAGTTCAGGCCCTGAAATTAGTGAACTCTGTTCCGTTCTCCCAGTTCCTCCGTCTCTGTCATATATGCTCAGATGAGGCCAACTTCGACCAGACACCACCACCAGACACATATTCCCCACCCCTCCCTTGTCCACCTTCTACAGGGACCATTCCCTCCAGGACACCCTGGTCCACACTTCCTTCACCCCTAACACCTCCCCACAGGCCTACAGCACCTTCCCCTGTAACCGTCGAAGGTATAACACCTGCGCATTTATCTCCTCCCTCCCCAGAATCCAAGGGACCAAACATACCTTTCAGGTGAAGCAACACTTCACCTGCACTTCCAAGAATCTAGTCTACTGCATTCGCTGCTCACAATGTGGTCTCCTCTACACTGGGGAAACGAAGTGTAGACTTGGTGACCGCTTTGCAGAACACATACGTTCTACTCGCAAAAAAGACCCTGAACTACCTGTTGCCTGCCACTTCAATGCACCACCTTGCTCCCTGGCCAACATCTCTGTATCCGGCTTGCTACAGTGTTCCAGTGAAGCCCAACGCAAGCTGGAGGAACAACACCTCATTTTCCGCTTGGGGACCCTACAGCCCTCCGGACTCAATATTGAGTTCAATAATTTTAGGGCCTAAACTCTCCCACGTCCCAGCCACCCACCCCACACACCAGGCCTTGTTACCACATAGCCTGCCACTACACACCCGCTGTTGTCAGTCACTAACAGTCCCCATTAACAACTACTCACCCTCCTAGCCTGATCGTTAGCAACTCCTTTGTCTGTCCAACTGTCTTTCTCTCTCTTTGGGCTCTATCCCCACCTATAATTTACTCCTTACCCTCTCCCCTCACCCTATCTTCTACAAATAAACTGACATTTTCCCAGCTACCATCAGTTCTGAGGAAGGGTCACTGGACCCGAAACGTTAACTCTGTTTTTATCTTTACAGATGCTGCCAGACCTGCTGAGCTTTTCCAGCAACTTCTGCTTTTGTCTCTGATTTACGGCATCCGCAGTTCTTTCTCAGTTTTAATTCCATATACACAAAGTCCACCACTCTGCCTTCAACAATTTTCTTTGTCACTTCTTCAAAAAATTTAGTGAGACCTTCCAAATGTCTACAAAGTTACACCTAAATTGTACCAATGCTGATGTTTATTTTGCCTCATGTCTGAAATGTTTAATAGATCAATACCAAATTTCTTCCAATCTACTGAAAATATAATCCATTGGAAAATAACGCAAGTTTGGATTTGATACCAAGAGGAAGTCTCCAGTATTTTAATCGCTCTTTATGTATTGGCAAGTATTTCTGTGATTTATGGTTCACATACATCTGGAGACAGGCTTGGAGTAAGGTTAATTTGAACAGAAAGCTGACCTCCAGCTCGTTTTTTTGTGATTCATTCATGAAACGAGGGCATTGGTGGCTATTTATCGTCCATCCCTAATTGCCCAGAGGGCAGTTTAGAGGTAACCACATTGCTGTGGGTCTGGAGTCACATGTAGGCCCAGACCAGGTAAGGATGGCAGTTTCCTTCCCTAAAGGACATTAGTGAACCAGGTGGGTTTTTCCCCTGATAATTGGAAATGGTTTCATGGTCATCATTAGATTCCTAATTCCAGATTTATTTTTTAAAACTGAACTCAAATTCCACCATCTGTCATGGCAGGATTTGAGCCCAGGTCCCCAGATTAATAGTCTAGCAACATTACCACTAGGCTATCATATCCCCAGTGAGCAGGTAATCAAGTAAAGACAAAAGATGCTGCTCACACGCCCAAACGCACACACACGCACACACATACATACATACACGCTCACTCACACTCACACACATACACACACACATACTCACAGGCACATACACACACTTGCACACGCACTCACTCACACACACACTCTCACACATACACACACATTCACATGCACACACACTCGCGCGCACACACACACATTCACATGCACACACACACACACACTCGCGCGCACACACACACATGCTACTGGATTAATAGTGATTTTAGCATCTTCACAGATGTGCACCAATCATCATTCCTAATCAGTGGTAGGATAGGCAAGCCCGAACCACTCACATTTATAGGTTTAAGAATTCCTGCCTCGATCAGCACCTCAAATTCTACCTCAGTCTTTGGTCTGTAAGGTAGTGCTCTAGCCTCGCATCGTGACACTTGATTCTCACCCTGCATTTTCAATTTGAACAGAGATCTGTTTCCATGCTTCTCAGATCCCCACTGAAAACCACAGGGCGTTTGTTTAGAATTTGAGATGGATCCGCCTCAGAATGCCCTTCAGCCCTACTTGTGTGGTGGCTCAGTGGTTAGCACTACTACTTCACCCTACTAGGGACCTGGGTTCAATCCTACTCTCAGGTGGAATTTTCATGTTTTTGCCCGTGTCTGTGCAGGTGCCCCAGTTTCCTCCCACGGGCCAAAGATGTGCAGGTTAGGTGCTAAGAATTGCCCCGTAGTGTCCAGGGATATGCAGGCTGTGTGGGCTAACCGTGGGGTTACGGACCCTTCAGAGGGTCAGTACGAACCCGATGAGCTGAAAGGCTGCTTTCTACGATTCTATGTTCTTCCTGATTAAAGCTGGGAAATTTCCTGTGTCAGGATCAACCTTCAGACTGTATACCAGAACATAAACTGAAGCATTGCTCTGCCTGTGTACATCCTCAGTACAATTTCTGAGGGTTGCAGCACAGTGCGACTCAGCCGCTTGTGATCCTCCATCGTTTCCTGGTTTCCCGTTCAGTAAAGGGGTGATCAGCCAGTAGGGGTTGGTTTTGCCGGCAATGGTCAGTCAGTATGTTTAATGACAGCTCTTGAAAGCCAGATAATTGTCACAACTGTCACTTTAAGAGACCACTCACTTGGCAAAATGGGCAGTTTTGATCAGATGATAGTCCATCTCTGACCTTGCTGCACGCAATGCAAAAATCTCCATCACAACGTTTAATGTTTGTGATTAAAACATTAGCGCAAGAAGAAATCTGGGCAACGGCCATTAAAGCTGGTTTGAGATCAACCCAGTCATTAGGTGAGAGTGAAAGAAATAAAAGAGATGGGGTGGCGTGGTGGTTAGCACTGCTGCCTCACAGCACCAGGGACCCAGGTTTGATCCTACCCTCAGGCAACAGCAGATCATTTCTCCTATAATTCAGTTTCTGTACATTGTTCATGTCCCTTCCTCAAACACACTTGTTTCACATCTCCTTCTTGCTGCATACCAGCAATTCTCTCCAGATGCTGAAGTGTGGTAGCTGGAATTTAATTTGAATAAATGCAAGGTATTATATTTTGGCAAAACAAAGACAAGGGTTATACAGTTAAAAGTAGGGCCCCTGGGTAGTGCTGTAGAACAGAGGGAACTAGGGGTTCACAAATATATAATACTTTGAAGTTTGAGTCACATGTAGACAGGGTGGTTAAGAAGGCATTTAGCACGCTTGCCTTCATTGCTCAGCCCTTTGAGTGTAGGAGTTGGGACGTCGTGTTGAGGTTGTATAGGACGTTGGTGAGGCCTCTTCTGGAACATTGTGTCCAGTTCTGGTCGCCCTGTTATAGGGAGGATATTATTAAACTGGAGAGGGTTCAGAAGAGATTTACCAGGATGTTGCCGGGAATAGAGGGTTTGAGTTTTCAGGAGAGGCCGAGACTTTTTTCAGTGGAGTGTAGGAGGTTGAGAGGTGACCTTATAGAGGTTTATAAAATCATGAGGGGTATAGATAAGGTGATTAGCAGGTGTCTTTTCCCTAGGGTGGGGGATTCCAAGACTAGGGAGCATTTTTTTTCAGGCGAGAGGAGAAAAATTTAACAAAGACATGAGGGACAAATTTTTTTACACAGAGGGTGGTTTGTGTGTGGAATGAGCTTCCTGAGGAAGTGGTGGATGTGGGTACAGTTACAACGTTTAAAAGACATTTGGATAAGTACATGAATAGGGAAAGGTTTGGAGGGATACAGGCCAGGAGCAGGCAGGTGGGACTAGTTTAGTTTGGGATTATGGTCGGCATGTACTGGTTGGGCGGAACGGTCTGTTTCCGTATGACTCTATGACTATATGCTGCTCCCTGACCTGTTCTCCCACACTGATGGTGGTTCTGATCCCATATTGGTGTCCATCTCTAAGCAAACTCTCACCACTTGAGAGAGTTAGCTAGCCTTTGCCAGCTACCTCATCTGAGGCAGCTATCTCCAGGGTTTCCTTCCAGTCTAGCTTCCTCTTCTCTTCAGGATTGCCTCACATCTTCAACCATGCACCAATCTGCCTCTGATAACATTGCCTCTGAATTCGCAGTATTCTGCTAACTTGCACATGTTTCAACACTGTCTTTGCTGAGTCAGCATCTCAGCAAGAACTGATGGTCTTGGTGAAAGACAGCTCCATCCCATCACATTCTTGCTATTTACTCATAGATTTTGGAATCGGCTCCTGTGGACATTGCAGACTCTTCAGGTACCTCCCCAAATAATGCTCTGGGAAGGCTATGCTTTGATTTTTGTTAGCCTGAATAAGATAATGAACTCTGTCTCCCCTGTGAGAACTCCAGCATTTTCATCCCACCACTTTATGGGACTAGAATTTCCCTGCATCTCGTTTTTTTTAATAGGGATGTTGCAAGATGCACTGAGGAATTTTTAGCACAAGCAAAGCTTTCTTGGTGCTGCCTCTTTCTGTTTGAGTCTACAGCACTAGCGCAGGGGGATTCCCTCTCTGTATAGTATCTCCAAGGCGTGGGAGGAGTCTGCACTGACCCTCTGGAGAGCATCGCACCTAAACCTACCTCCTCCACCCCACGCAGACACGGGGAGAACAAGCAAACTGCACACAGACAGTCACCCGAGAGTGGGATCAAACCTGGGTCCCTGGCACTGTGAGGCAGCAGTGCAAACCACTGTGCCACTGCGCCACCCCATCTCTTTTATTTCTTTTGCTCTCACCTAATGAGCGGGTTGATCTCAAACCAGCTTTTATGGCTATTGCCCAGATTTCTTCTTGCGTTAATGTTTTAATCACAAACATTAAACGTTGTGATGGAGATTTTTGCATTGCGTGCAGCAAGGTCAGAGAGGGACTATCATCTGCTCAAAACTGCCCATTTTGCCAAGTGAGTGGTCTCTTAAAGTGACAGTTGTGACAATTATCTGGCTTTCAAGAGCTGTATTTTGTCCTTTTGTTTGAATTGGAAGAGAGGTTTTGAGCCATAGGTACTGAGCTGTCTGCTCCAAAACCAATAAACAGCCTGTGAGGCCTTGGAATTTTTTTGAAAGTTGGAACAAAAGAAGCAGCATGGACAGGTGGAGTCAGGCTCCCACAGAACCAGGGTTTTTTTTCAGTATAGCTATCAAAGTTGCTGAGCTTTCAAAGTTGGATATGAAAGCTGTCTCTCTCTCTCTCTTAAAACTGGAGTTCTCTCTTCCTCCAGAATTGCATGTGGGCACATCTGTTTTATTGACTTTGCTTTTGCCAAGGGTGTGCTTATGGGATGTTGCTAGTTTGGAGCAGTTACTGTTTAGTAGTCAAATAATCTGTTATTCTGTTAAGTTTTCTAATAGAGTTAAAGTTATACCAATTCTTCTTTCTTTTGTTTGTATTTCAGTTGTAGAGAAAGAATAAAGTGTGTTTTGCCTAAAGCTGAGTGGTTAACACAGCATCTTACACTTGCTTTTAAATAAGAAAACTTTAGGGTCCCGGCTATCTCCTTGATATATTTTAAGGGGATTTGGTCTGGTCTATAACAAATTGGGGGCTCGTCTAGGATCAAAATCTCTAATTCCCCGTTGGGTTTAGGGTTATTGGGCTCAAAGACAGTGAGTAATGTGTGTTGGTGTTCTCTTTTTGGGTGTCAAATTCTGTTCATTTAAACAGGATGTGCCTTGTGTAATAATGGTTCCTCCGGTCACTAAGAGTTTCCTGGGGGTGGAAGACGTCACACTGGGGGGGTTTGACAGAAAGTGAGCAAGGCAAAACTTTCAGAATTGGCAAACAATCTGGAGTCCGAGCTGCTTGCGTCTGCGAGGACAGGGAAGGTATTAGCAGCAATAGCTCCGCATTTACAATCACCGGGAAGTCATTGGAAATGGCAAAAATTCATTGTAAATGAAGCAACTTGAATATGAAAAGGAAATTTAGTATATATTTATATTATCATTGAAATACAAAAGAGAAGGCATATTTACTCCAAAATTGATGGTGTAGCGGGAGGTGAAGAAGGTTATCCAAGATTACAAAGGGATCTTGATCAATTGGATCAATGGGCTGAGGAGCGGCAGCTGGAGTTCAATCTGGATAAATGTGAGGTGTTGCATATTGGTAAAACAAACAAGGACAAGACTTATACAATTAAAAGCAGACCCTTGGGTAGTGTAGTAGGAAGGAGAGGACTAACGGTTCAGGTTAATAATTGTTTGAAGTTTGCATCACATATGGATAGCTAAGAAGGTATTTAGCACGCTTGCCTTCATTGCTTAGACCTTTGAGTATAGGAGTTGGGGCCTAATGTTGAGGTTGTACAGGACATTGGTGAGGCCTCTTCTGGAGCACTGTGTCCAGTTCCGGTCGAGGAAAGATATTGTTAAGCTGGAGAGCGTTCAGAAGAGATTTACCAGGATGTTGTCAGGAATAGACTCAAACAAGGATACGCTGGGATTGTCTTGACTGGAGTGTTAGAGGTGACCTTATAAGGGATTATAAAATAATGAGTATAGACAAGACGAATGGCAGGTGTCTTTTCCCTAGGGTGGGGGATTTCAAGATTAAGGTGCATATTTTCTCATGTGAAAGGAGAAAGATCTTAAAAAGACATAAGGAGCAACTGTTTTCTTACATAGAGAGTGGTTTGTGTGTGGAATGAACTTCCAGAGGACATGATGGATATACAGTTATGTTTAAAAGACGAGCAATAGAGAAATTCTCTCTTCCGCAGATACAGTTTATCCTCAGGAATGATGTAGCTGGATCACAGGTGAGAGTGATGCCTACTGTGGTCGAACGGCCAGCGGAAAATCAGGCAACTGAGATATTACAGGAAGTGCATCTGACTGAGAAGTAACATGGTCGCAGATTGAAATAGGAGCAGAAACCTAAGAATAAAGATCAGGAAGTTGAAGTTCAATTTATCAGAGACCGTGTTTGATCGAGTGGTTGAGAAGAAACAGGAACAGGAGGAGGTCAAAGTGGATACTTTTAGTTCAGTGAAATTAGCTTGGATACAACAGAAAGATGATAAACTAAAGCAGTTGTGTCAAAAGACAGAAAAAGAATCTGAGTGTATCCCAGAATGTTACTATCTTAAAAATGAAGTCTTGATGAGGAAATGGAGACCACCACATATTCAGGTGGATGGGAAATGGGCAGAAGTTCATCAAGCTGTATTATGGGTAGGTAATAGAAAGAAGGTGTTGCAGGTAGAACATGGATTACCAGCAGGAAGTCATTTGGGAGTAAGGAAAACTCAAGCCAATGTACGAAAACATTTTTACTGGCCTGGACTGCATAAGGATGTAGCTGAATTTTACCAGACATGTAGGAAAACCTCAGGCAGCATTTAATATCCATTCCCACATCTGAGGGACCTTTTACAAGGGTCTGAATTGATTAAGAACCCCTCCCTAAAACGAAAACAGTATTTGTTGACCATAATGGATGTATCCACTAGATTCATGGAGGCCATTCTATTACCCAATATCACAGCTGAAAGGATTGTAGGAGAGTTACTCAAAGTGTTTACGAGATATGGACTACCCACAGAGATACAATCAGATCAGGGGTCAAATTTTTCCTCAAAATTATTCAAAGGAGTTACGGATAGCTTAGGAATAAAACACTTCAAATCCACTGCACATCACCTAGAACCGCAGGGAGCGTTAGAATGGTGGCATCAAACTTCAAAGACCATGTTGAGGGCTTGTAGTCAAGACTATCCATGGAATTGGGATAAAGGAATTCCATTTGTACTCTTTGTAATTGGAGATGCACTTAAATTGAGTCAGTGAGCCATCCAGCATGGAAACAGACCCTTCGGCCCAACCAGTCCATGCCGACCATAATCCCAAACTAAACTAGCCCCACCTGCCTGCTCCTGGCCCATATCCCTCCAAACCTTTCCTATTCATGTACTTATCCAAATGTCTTTTAAACATTGTAACTGTGCCCTCATCCCCCACTTCCTCAGGAAGTTCATTCCACACACAAACCACCCTCCGTGTAAAGACATTGTCCCTCACGTCCTTTATAAATCATTCTCCTCTCACCTTAAAAAGTGCCCCCTAGTTCTGAACTCCCCCCACTCTAGGGAAAAGACCCTTGTCATTCACCTTATCTATAATCCTATCATTTTATAAACCTTACTAAGGGCACCCCTCAACCTCCTACGCTCTAGTAAAAATAGTCCCAGCCTATCCAGACTCTCCTTACAACTCAAACCCTCCAATCCTGGCAACATCCTGGTAAATCTTTTCTGAACCCTCTCCAGTTTAATAATATCCTTCCTATAACAGGGCGACCAGAACTGGACACAGTGCTCCAGAAGAGGCCTCACTAATGTCCTGTACAACCTCAATATAACGTCCCAACTCCTATACTCAAAGGTCTGAGCAATGAAGGCAAGCGTGCTAAACACCTTCTTAACCGCCCTGTCTGTATGTGATGCAAACTTCAAAGAATTATGAACCCGAACCCCTAGGTCTCCCTGTTCTACAACACTACTCAAGGCCCTGCTTTTAATTATATAAGTCCTGCCCTTGTTTGTTCTCCCAAAATGCAATACTCACATTTATCCAAATTAAACTCCATCTGCCGCTCCTCAGCCCATTGACCCAATTGATCAAGATCCCTCTGTAACCTTAGATAACCTTCTTCTCTGTCCACTAAACCACCAATTTTAGTGTCATCACAAACTTACTAATCATGTCTCCCACATTCTCATCCAAATCATTTATATAAATGACAAACAAAACTGGACCCAGCACCGATCCCTGTGGTACACCGCTGGTCACAGGCCTCCAGTCTGAAAAGCAACCCTCCACTACCACCTTCTGTCTCAAATGAATCAACTAAATTCAGTCCATTTGAGTTAGTTTTCGGACATGAGTTGAGAGGGCCACTAAGATTAATTAGGGACACATTGGTAAGAGACCATATATTTAGACAATATGTCAAAATTTAGGGAAAGATTAATTAGAGCTGCTGTGTTAGCTAGACAGCATTTGGAAATAGAACAGTGTGTAATGAAACAGGATGCAGACAGGAAATCAGAAGTTCTTAGTTTAGCCAGAGGAGATGAAGTGTTAGTATTTCTTCCAGTAGCAGGTGAACTTTTAAAAGCAAGGTTTAGTGGGCTTTAGCAAATCAAAAGGAAATTGCATGAGGTGAATTATTTGATAAGAACATCAGATAGAAAGAAAAAAACAGAGTGTGTCATGTGAATGTACTCAAATGGTATTTAGGTAGGGAGGGGAAGGAAAAGGACAGTGTGTTACTGGTTAGAACTCGGAATGAGGAACCAAAAACAGAGAAATTTGAATTTGATATTCCTCAAATTAAATTGGATAATGAGGAAGTTCTCAAACATTGGGATCAATTATTAAGTTACATTCCAGAGGAAAACCGAAATGACCCGAAAGAGTTATTATAATCACATGGAGAGATTTGTGGGAATAAGTTGGGAAGTACTAACATGATTATGCATGATGTGGATATAGGAAATGTGATTCCAATTAAGCGACATCCTTAGAGACCTAACCCTCTAAAATTGGCTCAGGTTCAAGAAGAGATTGAAAGCATGCAGGGACTGGAGCTCACCCCTGTGATGCTGTCAAAACCAAATGGTACCCAACGATTATGTGTTGATTACTGCAAAATCAATGCATTTACTGATTCATATCCTATTCTATGGCTGGCAGACCGTATTGAGAAGTGGGACAAGCAACTTATGTTTCAGAGCTGGACTCCCTCAGAGGATACTAGCAGGCACCTTTATCCAAAAGAGTGAAGGAAGTTCTGGCTTTTGTGACACTGAATGGACTACACCAATTTAAAGTCAGGTCATTTGGTGTGAAAAACGCACCAGCTACATTTCAAAGACTAACCAATAAAGTCATTTCTGGATTGCCCAATTGTGTAGGGTACATCGGTGACCTGGTGATTTTTAGTCACACACGGAAGGAATATTTGGAATCTCTATCAGAATCGTTCAGTCGACGTTGGGAGGCGAGTTTGGTGATAAACCTGGCTAAGAGAAGGTTTGCAAAAGTCCAAGTCACATTCCTGGGCCATGTTATTGGATGTAGACAGATAGCCGCACAGGATGTGAAAACAAAATATGACTGCGGAGCTTCCCATACTATTGATGAAGGAAACAGTACTACAATTCCTAGGATTGAGTCATTTTTATTGGAAAGTCACACCAAACTTTAGCAGCGTGGTTGCCCCACTGACTGACTTGTTGCAGAAATGGAGAAAATGTCAGTGGACAGCTGTCTTTCAAAAGAATTTCGACAGATTGAAAACTCCGTTAACTATCAACGTCCAGTGTTAGCCACAGCAAATCACAGAAAGTGAGTATCGATGAGAGTGATGTGGGTGTCAGTAAGAAGGTACAAAGGGTATTTTTCCGGAAAGCTGAATATTCATTTTGCAAAAATATTCCACAATTAAGAAAGAGACCTTGAGTTTTGTGTTGGCATTGCATCTTTTCAACATCTATGTTGCCAGTAACATGTCTGAGACAATTGTATACACTGACCATGACCCCTTAACATGTTTGGAACCATTTAAAGATAAAAAAAAATGCCAGATTATTTAGATGGAGTTTACTGTTACAGCCATTTAATTGGAAAATTATACAGGTGGCAGGACAAGAAAACATAAGTTTCCCAACTTATCTGGAACTAACTGCCTTTCCAACTTGAGTTTTAGACTTAACCTTGAATCAAACTCAAGTAAAATTCTCCCAATATTATGGTCACTCTTCCCCAGAGAATCCTTTACTACAAGGTTATGAACTAACCTTTTCCCATTTCATAATATCCTTTCCATTGTTATCTTTGTACACATTCCATGCATTGTCATCCATAGTGTGAGGACAAATTTTAATGAAAATAAATTAAGACCCCTTGATTATCAAAGTACTCTCATTCCAAATGCACCAATTTCCTGATTTATTCTCTGCCCCCACACTACAAAGTTGCTTTTGATCTGACAGGGATGGGAGTGTTGTCTGTAAACAACACCCACTATTTTTTTCTGCAGTCTCTTAACTATGCCAGTTTCTATAAACAATCCCAGTTTCTGAGTTAAGAATCTAACTCACTTCGCACTAAGCCTTAATTGGTATTATCCTCTTTTTGCTTTTCTCCTTTAAGAATTTCATGCCCTGAAACATTCAGTTCCAAAGTTTGGTCACTTTGCAACCATGTCTCGTAACAATGATAAATCCAACCTCTCACTTCCCAATCTCTCACTAGCTAAAATAATTCATTATGGATACTTTAATTCAGTTGAAGGGGACAAGTTTTTGACCTTCCCTGAATTTTTTTACAGTTATAATACTCTCAGTCTCTTTCTGATCCACTTTGCTTAATTTTGACCTTTCTGATCTTAATCTTTCAACATCTCCCTTGATGCATGGAAATTACTCTTTCTGTTCCATCATAACCGACCTCGTTCCGACTCCTCCACCTTCCCTTTTTAATATGAATTTTGGCTTATTGACCTCTGTCTCCCAATCTTTCAATCTCTCTGCCCCTTTCTCAGTTTTTCACACACACTCTCTCTCTCTGTCTGTCTGTCAGTCTCTCCGTCTGTCTGTCTGTCTGTCTCTCTCTCTTTCTCTCTCTGTCTGTCTGTCTCTCTCTCTTTCTCTCTGTCTGTCTGTCTCTCTCTCTCTCTCTCTCTCTCTGTCTGTCTGTCTCTCTCTCTCTGTCTGTCTGTCTGTCTCTCTCTCTCTCTGTCTGTCTCTCTCTCTCTCTCTCTCTCTGTCTGTCTGTCTCTCTCTCTCTGTCTGTCTCTCTCTCTCTCTCTCTGTCTGTCTGTCTGTCTCTCTCTCTGTCTGTCTGT
>NW_025968441.1:6328-10463 GCF_021869965.1 Rhincodon typus | reverse complement strand
TGTCTGTCTGTCTGTCTCTCTGTCTGTCTGTCTGTCTCTCTCTCTCTCTCTGTCTGACGATTCCCTCTGACTGTGGGTCTCTTTCTCTCTATCTCTCTCTGACCTCTCTCATTCCCTCGCTCACTGTGATTCACTATCTCACCCTTTCTCTTTTTCAATCTCTTTCTCTCTCATCATCTCCATGTCTCTCACTCTGTCTTTCTCGTTGCCTCTCACTGTCTCTCACACTGTCTGTCTCTCTTTCTCTCTCTCTCACACACTCTCATATCCCTCTCAAGGCCCATGCTGTCTCTCTGTCTGTCTCTCACACCTCTCTTGTCTCTCTGTTTCTCCTTCTCTCTTTCACATACACACTCTGACACCTCTCTTGTCTCACTCTGTCTCTCTCACACACTCTCAAACCTCTCACACTCTCTCTCTCGCACACTCTGAAACATTTTTTGTTTCTCACATTGCCTCTCTCTCTCTGTGTCTCTCACACATACATTATCACACTTGTCTCTGTCACTCTTACACACATATTTTCACACTCTCTGCCTCATTCTCTCACACTCACACCTTTCTTCTCTCTCTCTCGCTCACGTATACACACACACAGACTCACACCTCTTTTATCTCTCACACTGTCTCTCCCTCTCACTTTCTCTCTCTGCAAAACCTCTGTAAATAGACCCTTACCTTGAACACAGCCCATGATCAGCGGTAGCAGAAAGGCCAGCAGACCTGTTTCGTGAGATTCGGGCTTCATATGTGCTCTTTGTTCCTGTGTGAGTGCGAGAGAGATCCGAAATCGAGATCAGGTAGGTTTGTAATAGGCAAACAGGAAATGAGCATCTCCTACTCACCTACATTTAATGTCAGAATGAGAGTTGAGTGGAAGAGTTACATAATCAAAGGGTGGCTTTTCACTGAGAGCAGTTTGTGGCTGGACTCATGTTAATTCCAGCCATTTGGTTTGTCTGAAGAAGGGTCTAGGCCCGAAACGTCAGCCTTCCTGCTCCTCTGATGCTGCTTGGCCTGCTGTGTTCATCCAGCTCTACACCTTGTTATCAAAGGTTTAAGGGAGGTTGAGTTTGAGGAGTTCAGGGAAGGGGACTGTGAGGACAAACCATCTCCAACTTCAGGAAGGTTGGGAAGCCAGAGGGACTTGGATTGGAGAGAGAATCAGGAGGAGAGGGGTGGAGGTGGGGAGGGGGAAGTATTTTTGACGTAGCGTAGTGATTGGGAACTTGCTGCCTGAGGGGGCACAGGGGAACGTGATTTCAATAGGAAAGACGGGGAAACATTGGAATGGGGGACATTTGCTGAGCAAGGGGACAAGAGCAGGGGAGTTGGGGTGGACTGGGATTAATTAGAACACTCTGTCAGAGCTAGTATAAACACAATGGGCTGAATAGACTCTTTTGAGGTTGTGTGTTACCATGACACGGTGAAATGTTTCTCCGTTCTCATTAAAAACAGGATGTGGGCTTGAAGAAATGGCACATATATTTAACAACTTGTTTTTTGTTCTCTCTCTCTCTCTTGTTTTGTCTCTTGCACTCTGGATGCATATCTGTATCAGTTACTCTCTGCCTTTACATCTCTCTCTATCTCCATCATTATCACACCTTCTGTCTTTTATACCTTTCTGTATCACCATCTCAGTTTAACTCTCTCCCTCTCTTTCTGTCTAGCTCACTACCACACCATCTGTTTTTCACACCAATAAAAATCTACATCTCCATCTCAAACTGACTCTCCTTCTCTCTCTCTCTCTCCAATTCTCTCATGATTACACTACCTGTTTTTCACACCAACCTACATCTCCATCTCAGTCTGACTCTCTCTCTTGTCTCTCTCTCTCTCTCCGTCTATCTCATAATCACATATCTGACTTTTGCACGTTCTATATCTCCATCTAAATCTGAGTCTCTGTCTCTCTGTCTCTGTCTCCCTCACTATCACACTATCTGTCTTTCACCCCATTCTACATATCAAATCAGCCTGACTCTACATCTCTTCCTCTCTCTGTCACAACTTCTCTCCCTCTCCTGATCCCTCTCACTCCGTCTTCCAATTTCTATCACGCTCTCTTTTCCTCTGCCTGTTGCCTGCCTGTCATTTCCTCTCCCTGCCCAATGTCCCGTTCTTGCCCCTACCCTGACTGTACCCTCTAACAGTTGCTCATGGAAGGGATGTGAATTGATGTGCACTCCATGTTGAAGTGTCTGGTACTGATGACTCAAAGTCTGACCAGGCCCAGTCTCTGTCTGGAACTTCTCAGATCAATGAGCTGACTTGGAAGGTGGTTGGAATGTGTGAACCATAATAGATATTCGATGTCCCCAGTATATGTGTGGGCTGCATCTGACTTATTTTCATTTCAGTTTGGCAGAAAAGGAAAAAATTATTCACGTCTAAAAATAGCCGAGGGCAAACAGAGCGGATGCTTAGAAATACGCACTCCTCCTGGGTCTGCGGAATTTCCCAGTAACCCGGTTGGCTCCAACTGGAAAGTTCCCAT
Organism: Rhincodon typus; assembly: GCF_021869965.1. Classification (NCBI taxonomy): domain Eukaryota; kingdom Metazoa; phylum Chordata; class Chondrichthyes; order Orectolobiformes; family Rhincodontidae; genus Rhincodon; species Rhincodon typus. The sequence continues at coordinate 7,957 of NW_025968441.1, read as the reverse complement.
GACAAACAACTGCACCTCCCAGTCACGAACCATTTCAACTCCCCTCCCATTCTTCAGACGACATGTCCATCCTGGGCCTCCTGCAGTGCCACAACGATGCCACCCGAAGGTTGCAGGAACAGCAGCTCATATTCCGCTTGGAAACCCTGCAGCCCAATGGTATCAATGTGGATTTCACAAGTTTCAAAATCTCCCCTCCCCCGACCGCATCCCAAAACCAGTCCATCTCGTCCCTGCCTTCCTAACCTGTTCTTCCTCCCACCTATCCCCTCCTCCCACCTCAAGACCCACCCCCATCTCCTACCTACCAACCTCATCCCGCTCCCTTGACCTGTCCGTCCTCCCTGGACTGAGCTATCCCCTCCCTAACTCCCCACCTACACTCACCTTTACTGGGTCCATCCCCGCCTCTTTGACCTGTCTGTCTCCTCTCCAACTATCTTCTCCTCTATCCATCTTCTATCTGCCTCCCCCTCTCTCCCTATTTATTTCAGAACCCCTTTCCCCTCCCCCATTTCTGAAGAAGGCTCTAGGCCCGAAACATCAGCTTTCCTGCTCCTCTGATGCTGCTTGGCCTGCTGTGTTCAGCCAGCTCTACACCTCAGATTATCTCAGATTCTCCAGCATCTGCAGTTCCTACTGTCTCCTCCGCAGCAGAAGGAAGCTGCTCGGCCCATCGAGCCTGCCCCACGGCTCAGAGAGATCGCGGCGTATCCGATAACGCCTAACTCCGCTTTCCTGCGTTTTTCCCTCGATTCCCTTCACTGATAGAAAATCTCTGTCGGCCTCGAGTGACCCAGCCTCAACACACCCTCTGTGGGAAAGAATCCCACAGATTCACTCCCCTCGGATACAAGAAATTCCTCCTTGTCTTCTGTCTCAAATAGGCTACCCCTTATTCGGACATGACACTCTCTGGTCATCTAGGATCTCCCAAAGGAGTAAACGATCTCTCCACATCTACCCCTGTCAAACTCGCCGAAGTATCTTGTATTTTTCAATAAGGTCACCTCTCCAAACTCCATCGAGTACAGGCCCATCCTACCCCAACCTCTCCCTCATCAGACAGTCCCTCCATCCCTGGGATCAGCCGAGTCAAACTTCAATGGACTACCTTTGATGTCAGTTTGTCTTTCCTTAGACACTGGGCCCCAGAACCGTTTGCAGTATCCCATCTGCGACCTGACTAGTGTCTGGAATAGTTTTGGCAAAAACCTCCCGGATTTGACATTCCACTTCCATTGAGTGATCCACTGGTTCAATCGAGGATCTCCGGATTCTGACATCCTGCTCCCGCCACCCCCCCAACCTCCTCGTCTCTTGGCCCTCGACCTGCAATCTCATTCGCTATCCCCCCACCCCACCCAAGGAGCGACACACTGCGTTCGCGTAGCCCCGCCAATAAGCGGAGATTTTGTAAAGCATCGTAAAGGAAGAGTTAAAGTCGGAGAGGGCCCGGAAGTGATTTCACGGCCCAGGTAGTTGAGGCAGGGTCACCAATGAGGGAACAATACATACTGTCAGGGCTGGAGAACGTTACTGAGATAGGGAGGGGTGTAAGGGCTGGAGGAGGGTACAGAGATAGGGAGGGGTGTAGGGGCTGGAGGAGGGTACAGAGATAGGGAGGGG
>NW_025968441.1:2982-6318 GCF_021869965.1 Rhincodon typus | reverse complement strand
TGGAGGAGGTTACAGAGATAAGGATGGGGTGTAGGGGCTGGAGGAGGGTACAGAGATAGGGAGGCGTGTAGGGGCTGGAGGAGGGTACAGAGATAGGGAGGGGCGAAGTGGCTGGAGGAGGTTACAGAGATAGGGAGGGGTGTAGGGGCTGGTGGAGGGTACAGAGATAGGGAGGGGTGTAGGGGCTGGAGGGGTTTACAGAGATAGGGAGGGGGGTGTAGGTGCTGGAGGAGGTTACAGAGATAGGGAGGGGTCTGGGGCTGGAGGAGGTTACAGAGATAGGGAGGGGTCTAGGGGCTGGCCGGGGTTACAGAGATTGGGAGGGGTGTTGGGGCTGGAAGAGGTTGGCAGTGGTTGGGAGAGATGTTGGTGATGGGGAGGATCATAAGAATGGTGAATGTTATACTGATGGGGAGAATTAGCAAGGCCTTCTGCAAGGTTCCACATGGTAGTCTGGTTATTAAGTTCAGATTTCAAGGGATCAAGGGAGAAATGGCAGATGGAGATTAATTTAGATAAATGCGAGATGCTGCATTTTGGAAAGTCACATCAGGGCAGGACTTATACACTTAATGGGAAGGTCCTGGGGAGTGTTGCTGAACAAAGTGACCTTGGGGTGCAGGTTCATAGCTCCTTGAAAGTGGAGTCACAGGTAGACAGGATAGTGAAGGATGTGTTTGGGACACTGGCCTTTATTGGTCAGTGCATTGAGTATAGGAGTTGGGAGGGTCATGTTGCGGCTGTACAGGACATTGGTTCGGGCCACTTTTGGAATACTGTGTGCTATTCTGGTCTCCCTGCTATAGGAAAGATGTTGAAAAACATTTCCCCTCATGTTTTCTTTAAATCTTTCTCCTCTCACCTTAAAAGTATGCCTCCTCGTCTTGACTTCCCCCACCCTAGGAAAAAGACACCTGCCATTAACCCTATCTATACTCCTCATGATTTTATAAACCTCTATAAGGTCACCCCTCACCCTCCTACACTCCAGTGAAAAAAAAATCCGAGCCTAACCAGCCTCTCCTTATAACTCAAACCCTCCATTCCCAGCAACATCCTGGTAAATCTCTTCTGAACGCTGTCCAGATTAATAATATCCTTCCTATAACAGGCCGACCAGAACTGGACACAGTGCTCCAGGACAGGCCTCACAAATGTCCTGTATAACCTCAATATGACGTCCCAACTCCTATACTCAATGTTCTGAGCACCGAAGGCTAGTGTGTTAAACACCTTAACCACCCTGTCTATATAGAGTCATAGAGATGGACAGCACAGAGACAGACCCTTCAGTTCAATTCATCCATGCTGACCAGATATCCTCCATAAATCTAGTCCCATTTGCCAGCATTTGGCCCATATCCCTCTAAGCCCTTCCTTCTGCGGCTCAAACTTCAAAAAGTTATGTACCTGAACCCCAAGGTCTCTCTGTTCTACAACACTACCCAAGGCCCTACTTTAATTTTATATGCTTGCTCTTGTTTGCTTTACCAAACTGCAATATATTGTAGAATGTATCTCTATTCCCACCTTGTATAGTGCAGTTTAACATTGCTTGCTGTGTTGAGAGTTCCATCTTACCAAATCCTGTGGATCCCACACTTTGGTCCAAATTCCCACCACAACGGAAAGCATCTTTGCCATGATGAAAACGTCGGGAATGCGAGGTCCCAAGTATGGATATGACGTCTCCCCCAGGTGCGGGGTCAGGATTGGTGGAGGCAGGGAGACAGGGTCGTTTCATGTGAGCATGTTTCCCGGACATAGCTGCCTGTTCAAATGACCTGCACAGAAAGAGGATCTGATATTGGACTCAGGCCTGAGGAAAGATGATGGCCTGGTGGTATTATTGTTAGATTATTAATCCAGAGAGCCCAGGAATATTCTGGTGTCCTGGGTTTGAATCTCGCCATGACCGAGAGCGGAATTTGAATTCAATTTAAGGAAAAAAATCTGGAAATAAGATGACCATTGTTGGTTATCAGGAAAAGCCCATCTGGTTCACGAACGTCCTTGATGGAAGGAAATCTGCCTTCCTTAGCTGGTCTGGCCTATATGTGACTCCAAACCCACAGCAATGTTGATCTTAACTGCCCTCTGGGCAATTGTCAATATGTAATGGGTAATAAGTGCAGGCTTAGCTACATTTCTGTTGAGGAGCTAAACATAAAAGTGACGACTTGTCTATGTGTCTTTGGAAGTCTCCAGATGTGATACAAGGAAACACATTGCTTTCTTCTTTGGGATTACAGAGTGGATCACATCGCTTGGGAACCTAGGAGAGCTAAGCAACTCGTGAAGTGAAATGTTACCTACTGTTGAGCTGTGCAACATAATGTTGCTTTCTAGAAGCAGTAAAAGAAAGAATTCCACACCTAAATCTTTGAGTTAGCCCTCTGATTGGTTAAACAGTGAAGTGGGAAAAAGCATCCAGAGCCTGCAGACAGAACAGATCCATCTCTCTCCCTCTCTTCCACCTCTCTCTCTTGTTCTCTCTGTTCTCTCTCTCTCTCTTTCACCTCTCTCTCATTCTCTCCCCCTCTCTTCCACCTCTCTCTATTGTTCTCTCTCCCTCTCTTCCCCTCCATGTTTCCTTTCTCCTCTCTCTCCCCCTCCCTCTTCTCTTCCTCTCCAGCTCTCTCTCCCTCTCTTTCTTTCTCCTTTCTCTCTTTCCTCATCCCTCCCTGCCTCTTTTCTTTTCCCTCTCTGTCTCTGTCCCCCTCTCTCCTCCCTTCCTCTCCTTCTTTCTCACAATCTCTCTCCCTCTCTCTCTCCCCCTGTCCTCCTCTCGCTGTCTCTCCCTCTTTCTCTCTCTCCCCTCTTCCTCTCCCTCTTCCCCCCCATCTGTCTCCCTCTGCCTCTCTCTTTCTCTCCCCCTCTTCTTTTCCCCCTCTCATCCTCTCCATCTCCTTCTCTGTCTCCTGCCCACCTCTTTCTCTCCATGTAGACAAAAGACAGAAAAGCCAAGGAAACATCGCATAAAGAACACTTCCAAGAAAAGACCAATGTTCACTCGTTCAATGATCGAGATGACAATCTCATAGCAAAAGTCAAGACGATAGTGGGGGAAAATAACTTTCCATTTCGTGGACTTGTGATCTTTGGAATTTTCTTTACCCTGTCTCTATTATTCCTCCCACATTATACACATTAATCCATTTGTCCTTTATCTGCCTTAATCATGATTGAACGCAAGTTCTGAGCTTTTGAAATGACATTATTTAACGTGCATAAATTAGAAATCTTTTTTTTTTCCCGCTCCTGTTGAAGTTGTGCTCTAATACTATAGAGAATTATCTTTTACTGTTACTGAAGCAACCTGGTGTGACTTGCTTT
>NW_025968441.1:0-2582 GCF_021869965.1 Rhincodon typus | reverse complement strand
AGAATTATCTTTTACTGTTACTGAAGCAACCTGGTGTGACTTGCTTTGTCTTGAGTAGCAGATTGTCAGGAAAATTTATACTTTTGATGATCTCATTGAGATGTTACATGTTTCTACGTTTTGTGATAGTTTCTGGAACATTGGGGCATGCTTATCAGCAGTCTTCCTAATTAAGTCACAACAAAAAGCCAAAGAACTGTGGATGCTGTAAATCAGAAACAAAATCAGAAATTGCTGGAAAACTCGTAGGTCTGGAAGCATCTGTGGAGCATATTCAGAAGACGGGTAGGAAGACCCGAAACGTTAACTCTGCTTTCTCTCCACAGATGCTGTCAACCCTGCTAAGTTTTTTCAGCAACTTCTGATTTTAAGTCCCAATAAAAGTTTGGGGGCTCATGGGTCCGAGATCAAAATTGCTGGTTTAGTGAACAGTGAAGAAGATTATCTGAGATTACAAAGAGACCTTGATCAATTGTGCTGAGGAGTGGCAGATGGAGCTTAATTTGGATAAATGTGAGGTATTGCATTTTGGTAAAACAAACAGGGGCAGGACTTATACAGTAGAAAGTAGGGCCTTGGGTAATGTTATAAAACAGAGAGATCTAGGGGTTCAGGTACATAGCTCTTTAAGAGTTGCAGGATGGTTAAGAAGGTGTTGAGCACACTTGTCTTCATTGCTCAGGCCATTAAGTGTAAGAGTTGGAACATCATGTTGAGGTTGTACAAGACGTTGGTGAGGTCTCTCCTGGAGCACTGTGTCCAGTTCTGGTCGCCCTGTTATAGGAAGGATATTATCAAGCTGGAGAGGGTTCAGAAGAGATTTACCAGGATGTTGCCGAGATTGGAGGGTTTGAGTTATAAGGAGAGGCTGGGTAGGCTGGGACCCTTTTCACTGGAGTTTAGGAGGGCGAGGGGTGACCTTATAGAAGTTAATAAAATCATGAGAGGTATAGATAAGGTGAAAAATGAAGACCTTTTCCTTAGAGTGGGTGAGTTCAAAACTAGGGACATTTCTTTAAGGTGAGAGGAGAAAGATTTAAAAGTGACCTGAGGGGCAGTTGTTTCACACAGAGAGTGGTTCATATGTGGAATGAACTTCCAGAGGAAGTGGTTGATGCAGGTACAATTACAACATTTAAAAGGCATTTGGCTGAGTACATGAATAGGGCAGGTTTAAAGGAGGCCCAGGATGGACACGTCGTCTGAGGAATGGGAGGGGGAGTTGAAATGGTTCGCGACTGGGAGGTGCAGTTGGTGCAAGCCAAGCGGAGGCTCGGGGACCGCTTTGCAGAACACCTACGCTCGGTTCGCAACAAACAACTGTACCTCAGAAAAATCTGAAGAAGGGTCTCGACCCGAAACGTCAGCCTTCCTGCTCCTCTGATGCTGTCTGGCCTGCTGTGTTCATCCAGCACTACACCTTGTTGTCTCAGATTCTCCAGCATCTGCAGTTCCTACTATCTCTGATACAATGAAGGAAATGCTGCCTGATGATAGCCCTCTGATTGGTTGAGCTGTAAGTTCCAAGAGCGGCAGATCAGAAAAAAATACACTCAGAGTGTGTGGACAACAAACATCCACCTCTCTCTCTCCCTCCCTGCTTGTGGGGAGATAGGTAGAAAACCTGAAAGTTCACCTGATAAGCCATCACGTTACAGAATTACCCTAACTGTGGAGACAACACCTTGCAGAAATGTAAAGGATGGCGAGGAAATTAACTTCCCAGCTTGCTGTCTGGACATTTGATCTTCTAAACTTTCCTTACCCTGTGCCTACATTCTTTTTCCATTCACGGTATCTGTGTGAAACCACATGTCTTTTGTCTGTCTTAATCAAGTGTGTGTTTTGGGGTTTGAAAGGGGATAGTTTAAGTTGCATAAATTTGAAGGCTATTCTTTTCACTCCTCCCGCGAAAGCTAACTGTCTCACAATAAACAGAGTTATTTTCTTTTAATTGGTGTGAATTTGTATTGCCATGAGCAGTAGCCCATGGGTGAATTGTTATTTTGATAGTTTCATTGTGATTTCTACATTTTGTGAAATTTGCCTCAGTTAAGTTCTGACAATGCGTTTGTAAAGGACACAGCATCTGTAAATTTGCAACACTGAACTTGAAGAAATTAGTCTTTTATTTTCTCTTAATCTCATCAGGATTTGTTTATTCACTCATGGGGCGTGGGTGTCGCTGGGCCCAGCATTTATTGCCCCCGTCCCTAGTTGCCCCCCTTGAGAAGGTGGGGGTGAGTTGTCTTCTTGAACCTCTGCAGTCCATGTGCTGTGGGTTGACCCACAATGTCCCCTTAGGGAGGAAATTCCAGGGATTCTGACCCAGCAACACTGAAGGAACGGCTGATATATTTCCAAGTCAGGATGGTGAGTGGCTCGGAGGGGAACTTGCAGGGGGTGGGGGTCCCATGTATCTGCTGCCCCTTGTCCTTCTGGATGGAAGTGGCCGTGGGTTTGGAAGACGCTGCCTGAGGATCTTTGGTGAATCTCTGCAGAGCATCTTGTAGATGGTACACACTGCTGCGACTGAGTGTCGGTGGGGGGAGGGAGTGGGATGTTTGTGGATGTGGCGCCAA
>NW_025968440.1:23430-25000 GCF_021869965.1 Rhincodon typus | reverse complement strand
CCCCTGGGCCGGATGGGATTTATCCTAGGATTCTCTGGGAAGCTAGAGAGGAGCTTGCAGAGCCTTTGGCTTTGATCTTTATGTCATCATTGACTTCAGGAATAGTGCCAGAAGACTGGAGACTAGCAAATGTTGTCCCCTTGTTCAAGAAGGGGAGTAGAGACAACCCTGGTAATTATAGACCAGTGAGCCCTACTTCGGTTGTGGGTAAAGTGTTGGAAAGGATGAAGAGATAAGATTTATAATCATCTAGAAAGGAATAATTTGATTAGGGATAGTCAACACGGTTTTGTGAAGGGTAGGTCGTGCCTCACAAACCTTATTGAGTTCTTCGAGAAGGTGACCAAACAGGTGGATGAGGGTAAAGCGGTTGATGTGGTGTATTTGGATTTCAGTAAAGCGTTTGATAAGGTTCCCCATGGTAGGCTATTGCAGAAAATACAGAGGCATGGGATGGAGGGTGATTTAGCGGTTTGGATCAGAAATTGGCTAGCTGTAAGACAACAGAGGGTGGTGGTTGATGGGAAATGTTCATCCTGGAGTTCAGTTACTAGTGGTGTACCTCAAGGATCTGTTTTGGGGCCACTGCTGTTTGTCATTTTTATAAATGACCTGGATGAGGGCGTAGAAGGATGGCTTAGTAAATTTGCGGATGACACCAAAGTTGGTGGAGTTGTGGATAGTGCGGAAGGATGTTGCAGGTTACAGAGGGACGTAGATAAGCTGCAGAGCTGGGCTGAGAGGTGGCAAATGGAGTTTAATGCGGAAAAGTGTGAGGTGATTCACTTTGGAAGGAGTAACAGGAATACAGAGTACTGGGCTAATGGCAAGCTTCTTGGTAGTGTGGATGAGCAGAAAGATCTCGGTGTCCATGTGCATAGATCACTGAAAGTTGCCACCCAGGTTGATAGCGTTGTTAAGAAGGTGTACAGTATGTTAAGTTTTATTGGTAGAGGGATTGAGTTGAGTTTCGGAGCCATGAGGTCATGTTGCAGCTGTACAAAACTCTGGTGCGGCCGCACTTGGAGTATTGCGCACAGTTCTGGTCACCGCATTATAGGAAGGATGTGGAAGCATTGGAAAGGGTGCAGAGGAGATTTACCAGGATGTTGCCTGGTATGGAGGGAAGGTCTTATGAGGAAAGGCTGAGGGTCTTGAGGCTGTTTTCGTTAGAGAGAAGGTTAAGAGGTGACTTGATAAAGACGTACAAGATGATCAGAGGATTAGATAGGGTGGACAGTGGGAGCCTTTTTCCTCGGATGGTGATGGCTAGCATGAGGGGACATAGCTTTAAATTGAGGGGTGATAGATATAGGACAGATGTCAGAGGTAGGTTCTTTACTCAGAGTAGTAAAGGCGTGGAATGCCCTGCCTGCAAAAATAGTAGACTCGCCAACTTTAAGGGCATTTAAATGGTCATTAGATAAACATATGGATGATAATGGAATAGTTTAGGTTCGATGGGCTTCAGATTGGTTTCACAGGTCGGCGCAACATCGAGGGCCGAAGGGCCTATACTGCGCTTCCATGTTCCATGTTCCATGTTCCATGTTCCATGTTCCATGTTCCA
>NW_025968440.1:12970-23420 GCF_021869965.1 Rhincodon typus | reverse complement strand
TTCCATGTTCCATGTTCCATGTTCCATGTTCCATGTTCCATGTTCCAACAAGGTCCCACATGGGAGACTGAGAAGGTTAAAGCACAGAGAACGAAGGAAAACTCGGCAAGATGGATCAGAAACTGGCTTAGAAATAGGGCACAGAGGGTAGTGGTAGAAAGCGGTTTCAGTGACTGGTGTCCAGCAGTATACTACAAGGATCAGTACTGGGACCCTTGCTTCTTATACCATAAATGATTAGATGGAAGTGTGGGAGTAATGTTAAGCAAATTTGCAGGCGACATGAAGATTGGTAGAGTGGTTAAAAAAGAAAAAGAAAGATAGTTGTAGGTTACAGGAAGATATAGATAGGTTAGTCAGATGTGCTGATGCTATTAGACTGGTAGGTATGAGGTGATGCAGTTTGGAAGAAACAAGATGAGAGAGTATTTAATGCATGGCAGAACGCCAGGTAGCTCAGAAGAGGAGGAATCTTGGGGTAGTTAGTTACTCAGATCCCAAAGTCGGCACAGTACGTGAACAGAACAGTTAAGGTGTCATATGGGACACTTGCTTTCAGTCATGGCATAGAGTATAAGAGCAAGGAGGTAATGTTAGAGTTGTACTGAACACTGGTTAGGCCACAACTGGAGCACTGTGTTCAGTTCCAGTCATTTCACTGCAGAAAGGATGTGATAGCACTAACGGGGGTACAAAGTAAGTTCACCAGGATGTTGCCTGGGATGGAGAAATTCAGCGATAAAAGGAGAGACTAGACTAGACTAGATAGGCTTGGATTGTTTTCTTTACAGCAGTGAAGACTGAGGTGGGGGGGGTGGAAAAACATGACTAAGGTATATAAGATCAGGATGGGTACGTTCAGGGTGAAGAGACAGCAGTTGTTCCCCTTGGTTTAAAGATCAATCACAAGAGCACATGGTTTTAGGACAAGGGGCAGGAGATTCAGAGGGAATCTGGGGAAAAGCCTTTTCACTCAAAAGGTGGAGGAAATCTGGAATGCACTGCCTGGGAAGGTAGCGGAGCCTGGAAAGCTTACAACCTTCAAAAAAATATCTGGATGAGTCGAATGCGGGAAATTAGGATTAGCGCACTTTTGGTGGTAGTTATGTCAGTGCAGACTCAATGGCCTCCCTGCGCTGTATGAATCTACAAATCTATAAACTGTTAAGGCTCAGAATACAACGATTGTTCTGAGAATAATCCTGCTCAAAAGCACAAAAGCTTGCTCCAAGCAAGAAAGTAAACTGGTGAATGCCATGTTGAAAGGAAAATAGTTAAATTCCAAACTAAGACATTTTACAAATATTACACCAATGCAAATATGATTCTATATCTTGCTTTACTCAAAGCATAAAAAACAGCCAAACTGCAATTTTATATTATCTAAACAACCTATTCAGCAATATTACACATCTCCAGATAATGAGACTTGAACCCAGGCCTCCTCACCCAGAGGTAGGGAGTCCCACATCTAACAGCTTCAAAGTTTAACAAACTGCACAGGTGAAAGCCTATTGTGCCCAGTGACCAATCAGGGGTCAAATGGAACCAAGCAGTCTACACAACTCAACGTCAAAGCTATCCATCAACAACAAATATAAATAACAAATGGTGAGTAAAATCTTGGTTTACCAAGAGGTTACTTACCTCTTTGGTTGCAAAGGATTGGGAAGTTCAGATGTCAGCAAATTCTTTAAAAAAACAATAGTTCCACTTAATTTTAAAGGGTAGAATTCTATAATTAAAGAAAGCAAAAATGTATGTCAAAATTGTGGAACGGAACTTTTTTTAAAAACACTTATAAATGGAACATTCAAGTCTCAACCTGCAATCAAATACATGTATCAAGTAACTATTATAACAATATGAATTATGGATATTATGGTCTCACACATCCAAGAACATTCAGGGCTCTCCCCTCCCTGCACTACCATACATCATTCTACAAATGAAGTGTCGAAACAAAGAATTACAGATAACAAAAGGTGCGGAGCTGGAGGAACACAGCAAGCCAGGCAGCATCAGAGGAGCAGGAAAGCTAATGTTTTGGGTCGGGGCCCTTCTTCAGAAAGTCCAACCTGAAACGTCAGCTTTCTTGCTCCTCTGATGCTGCCTGGCCTGTTGTATTCCTCCAGCTCCCCACCTTGTTATCTCAGACTCCAGCATCAGCAGTTCCTACTATCTCTAAAAGAATTAGAGAGGCTTCCAGAAGGCCCTCCACTGCATCTTCTTACCCACCTTTGGACATAACTTCCCACTGCTGAGTTGATATACCAACACCATTGCAAGGGCACAAAGCAGACCAACTACAACTTCCTAACCTTATCCTACTCAAAATTCCAGTCACTGACCACCACACACTGCACTCAGCTCGTCCAGCAGACAGTGGTTTTAAATTGGAATTCAGTAAATAGGAAGGGAGTATAGCTATGCCAAATACATTTACATCTATGCCATGCAAAGTCCACGTTTCTGGCAGGGATCCCAAATTTGGGAAAGAGAGCGGAGATAGATGCTCCATAGACTCATCTGTTAAAAGTATTCCAACTAAGCCATCTCAGTAGAGTACTTCAGGTGTTGGGCTCAAAAGATGAAATCGCTGACAAAAAGTACACCACTCAAAAAGTGGAAAATATCCAAAGCAATACATGTTCTTAGTGGAGTTTTTCCCTTCCAGGGAAAATACTCCTTAAAATGACTGGGATAGAAACATGACTACAAAAACAGCCAACAAAAAATTTATTAACATGGAATGCACCCTAATAAAATTCAATAATATCCAACTGATTGAGTAGAGTCTCATGGCACAGCAGTAGTGTTCATACATTGGGCCTGAATTCAATTTGAAAGAGGGGTGCCAGGACATGTCTAAACACGCTGATTAAAATAGCAACCTCCAAAAAAAAAAAAAAAAAACTGGAATAAGTTTGTTTTTTATGGAATAGGGAAAAAGAGATGAGCCCTTGGATACTCTCACTTCTCAAGAGGTAATCAAGGGCTCCCAGAATGTTTTTGTTTTGTAATAAAGCAAGGTGTATTAAAAGCCAAGGGCGGCCTTTACGACTCATCCTCTCAGCTAAGCAGGCCGGCAAGTTGATTGGGGATAGTAGGAACTGCAGACTTGCCAATTTCATTGCTTGCTAAATAAGCTATTAAGTTTAAAAAAAAAAAGAATGAAAACAAAACACCAAATACACCAAGCACCTTTAGACATTTATCTAGCCTCAGACTGACTAACTGCACTGGTGCTTATCTACACCATTATACAGATGAGCTAGTATCTAGTCAGCATCCACATTCACCCAGGACCTGAAGACTGCCATCAGGCTGCGGAAAGTGATAGTACCTACTACAAATACAGGGATGTCTTGCTGTACAGGGCCTTGGTGAGACTACACCTGGAGCAGTGTGTGCAGTATTGGTCTCCTTATCTGAAGATGGACATTTGGACTATGCAGGGAGGGCAACAAAGATTTACCAGACCGATTCCCAGGATGCATGTTGACATACAAAAGGGACACTGAATTGGTTAGGATTATATTCACTGGCGTTAAGAATGAAAGGTTTCAGAAACCTATAAAATCTTAACAGGACTGGACGAAATAAATTCAGGAAGGATGTTCCCAGTGATCAGGCAGTCCACAACCAGGATTCATACTTGAAGAATATGGGAAAGGTCTTCAAGGACTGAGAGGAGGAGAAATACCTTCACCCAGAGTGATGAGCCTGTGAAATTCTCTTCCACAGAGAAATGGCTGAAGCCAAAACATTGAACGCTTTTTATAAAGTCTGAAATTGGAATGTTCACTGATGGTTGTATTATGCTTAGAACCATATACAACCCCCAAGTTAGTGAAGTAGTCAAGATTCAAATGCAGCAAAGCTTAATCAATACCCAGGTTTGGGTCGACAAGTGGCAAATAATATTCACAAGTACCAGGCAACATCCATCTTCATCAAGAGAATCTAATCATCACCCCATGTTCAATGGTACTGACATCATTGAATCCCGCACCAAATATAAATATTGTGGTTACCATTGAGCAGAAACTGAATCAGCCATAAGTCATGTGGCTACAACAGCAACTCAGAAGCTAGGAATTCTGCAGCAAGTAATCCGCCACTTGACGCCCAAAGTCTAACATCTGAAAGGCATAAAATCAAGAATGCGATGCAATACTCCCCACTTGCCTCGACGAGTGCAGCTCCAACACCACCATAGGCTTGATCCCATTCAATACACAGAACTACATGTTAACAGTATATAAGCTTCCAGACCACTAAGATTCCAGAAGTGCTAGATTTTATTCCACCATCTCATTAATAAGCCTGCTTGGGAAAAAAGAACTCGGATGCTTTGAGTGCCTCAAGTCTCTAAATATGGCTTTACTGAAGTTCCAATTAAGCATATTCCATAGCACAGCTAAACAAGCCATTGTAACAACGCAGACAACAAGGTACAGAGCTGGATGAACACAGCAGACCAAGCAGCATCATAGGAGCAGAAAGGGTGACGTTTCGGGCCTAGACCCTTCATCAGAAAACCTCCAGCATCTGCAGTTCCTACTATCTCTGATTCAATTGTAACAATGCACTTTGTTAGTTCTTTTTCAGCAACATAACTTCAGAAAAGTAACATCAATTTCTATCAAGCCTAGCTTTCTGTTTTGTCAACTAGACTGTGCAAGTAAGGGTCTGCATTGACCTAAAAGAAAAATCGCAAAGTGTCTTTGTTTCTAGTAAAAACATGCTCATTTCATCAAGACATACCAAATATTATAAAATATCTTTGTAACATTTGGAGGAGTGTGAGGAATGAAACAAAGTTAATGCCAATTTTTGCTGAATAAATTCCTGGCTTGTGATCACCAATTCAGGTAAAGTCAGTAATTCCAACAAACCAGCCAAACTGACACAAAGCATGGTAAAGAGCACATGCCAATTTATAAAAATGACGACATTTCTTGTGCAATTCCTGGCATGATTCACAGCATCAAAATCCACCAATAATACTCTCAAACTGTCAGTTAATCTACCGACCAACCTCATCCCGCCCCCTTGACCTGTCCGTCCTCCCTGGACTGACCTATCCCCTTCTTAACTCCCTACCTACACTCACCTTTACTGACTCCATCCCCGCCTCTTCGACCTGTTTGTTTCCTCTCCACCTATCCTCTCCTCTATCCCTCTTCTATCCACCTCCCACTCTCTCCCTATTTATTTCAAAACCCCCTTCCCCTCCCCCTTTTCTGATGAAGGGTCTAGGCCCAAAACATCAGCCTCTCTGCTCCTATGATGCTGCTTGGCCTGCTGTGTTCATCCAGCCCTGCACCTTGTTGTCTCGGATTCTCCAGCATCTGCAGTTCCTACTATCTGAGTTAATTATTTCTTTCTGGAGACATCTGCATTTTTAAAACTAGAAAATAAACTTGCTTTAATTATTCAACTACATGGTGCACAACTTTCAGCTAGACACTTCCTTGCCATTTCATACATTTGTTGTTGAGCAATTTTGTTGAATTCTATTAAAACAGCAATCTAGAATCACACAAGATGTACAAAAGTGCAAGGGATAGGGAATACAACTTCTGCTGTCTGCACACCTTTTGTTCATGCAGAAGAGACGGTAAACAACTATATGTAACAATTATTAGTCACAGAATTGGGAAGGAGGGAAGTAACAAAGCTAAGCAAGAGGAGCAGATCCCCAAGCACTTCACTCCACAGATACTACCTGACTTGAGCATTTCAAAAATCATTCATTCAGCAAAGTTTTATTGTCACATGTACTCATGAGTAGTGAAAAGTTTACAAAAATCACCACCCTATATGCTAAAGATGCCTAGGTACAGATGCTTAATTACAAATTCTTAGAAAAAATTAGAAAAGAAAAAAGTCTAGCATTGCAGACCTTTGTGCCATCTTTAAGTACAAAACCAAAAGGAATAAATTAGAAAAATAAAGAAAAAATTCAGAATGACAGCCCTTCCACTCGGACTGCATAGAGGCTAGGGACCCACGCTGACTTTGAGGCTCAAGGACGGGAGGTAGGCAATAACAAAAAAAAAATAAGGTAAAAGAGAAAGTAAAGAATCAGTCAGAGCAAATGAGCTCTGGCTGATGGGTCCTTCTCTGCCACCATCTTGAATCCTAGATGCCCAAGATTCCCAACATATTCCCTTTGACCAGGCTCAAATTCTGGGCCAATAATTATAGCACTGAGCTGGTTTACCAATGTCGCAAAAGTAAATATTTAAAAATGCATGCCATCTGAGATAACTTTAAAGTATACCACAACTGTACACTAATTAGATAGTGTACATTTACAGTGAAACATACAACCTGTTGCACAGAAGTCTAATCCAAGGAACTGTTAAGATAACCAGACAGGACAGGAATTCAGCTTCCTGTATTTAACAAGAGAAGATGAGAGCCAAAAGAGATTTTGGATATTGCAGACAAATACACAAGTACAAATTCAGGTGGCTAACTTAGAAATTTAGCTACAGATCATTTAGTTCACAAAATTAGCAGTTTTGAAGTTTTATAATAGATGCGCTGTCAAATATCCAGCCACAACTTCACTCATTTTAAGAGTTCACTTTGCACAGAACTGGCATAGAAGTTGCCTTTAAAAGGTAAAAGGAAATAGCCAAAGAGAAACTTGCCTACAAATAGAATGCCACAAGGACTGAGGAAACAAAGTCATTGCTACGTTCTATGCAAATGGTTACACTATAAGCTACAGAACAAAGCATAAAATCAGGCTATTTAACATTATCTATACTAGTACTCAAGCCACCTCCAATCCTTCATACAATACTCAACATAAACCCTTTCACATACCACCCCACCAACCTCGGTATCCAGTGAGTCATCCTCCGTCACTTCTGCCAAGTGCAATTCAACGCCATCACCAAAGAGATATTTCCCTCCCCACCTCTATCTGCCTTTTGTAGGGACCACTCAGTCCACAGCTCCCTCGTCCACTCCACACTCCCCACTAACCCCACCACACCCAGCACCTTGCCCTGCAACCACAGGGAGGTGCTACACCTCCCCCCTCACCTCCATCCAAGGCCCAAAACAATCTTTCCAAATCCAACAACGATTCACCTGTACATCCTCCAACTTGGTCTACTGTATCCATTGCTCCTAACGTGGCCTTCTCTACATTGGTGAGACCAAGTGCAGACTCAGTGACCGATTCACAGAGCATCCGTGCTTTGTACACTGTAATCAACAATACCTTCCAGTTGGCAACCATTTCAACTCTCCCTCCCACTCCCTTGATATGTCCGTCCAGGGCCTCCTCCAGTGTCACAACAATGCCACGCAAACAGGGGGAACAACACCTCATATTCCGCCTCGGGAGCTTAACAGCCCCATGGCCTCAACACAGAATTCAACAGTTTCAAAATCTCCCCATGCCTGGCCTCATCCCGTGTCCAACCCTCCCTCTCATTCCCACCTCCTCCACCTGACACAACCTGTCCACCTTTTTCCACAACCCCACCTTTCCCACTGACCAATCTCCACAAACCCCTACTTGCATCCACCTATCAGCATCCCACCTACCTTCCCTAGCCCCACCCCCTCCCTTTATTTCCAAGCTCTGTTCTCCCTCCCCAGTCCTGAAGAAGGGTGCAAACCTGAAACGTCGACTTTCCTGCTCCCCTGATGCTGCCTGACCGGCTGTCTTCCTCCAGCTCCACACTGTATTGATAAGCCCTTTCTCCCTTTTAGTTCACCCCTGCTTAAAAATGCATACTATTCACCACAACAATTTCAATAGCATTTTTAAGATTCCTACTAATCTTCAATTGAAGAAAGTTATTTGTACTCCGATTTGTTGGTTACCATCTGGTATTAATGATTTCTAGGCTTGCTTTTCCTCAAAATGAAAAACTGTTACATGTGGGACCAGGGAGGGGGATGCGGTGGCAGCAGAGGACCAACACACCCATAACGTTTCTAGAGTGAGACAACAAGGTGTAGAGCTGGATGAACATGGCAGGCCAAGCAGCATCACAGGAGCAGGAAGGCTGATGTTTCAGGCCTAGACCCTTCATTCTAAAGTGTTGTTTTTTCTATTTTACTTCGCAGAGATTCCATTACTTTACCTGCCACTGATCAGTAAGCTGACTGATCCAAAGATCCCTGGTCATGTCAATCTCCCTTTGATGTTTTACATTAGTATCCACCAGGCCTTTGCACTACACACTTTTCCAACTAATATTATTTCTGCTCTCATCCCCAGTTTGTCCTTAAAACATGGATACAATCCATCCCGCCAGTGCTCTTACTCCAAGGTTTTCTTACTTCATTTAAAATTTATCCTCGAGACAGCAGATCACTTCTAATCTCTATTAGTCTTACATCTATATTGCCTGTGATAAATATTTAAACCAAGTAATTAATATTTGTCATATCATTATCACTGCAAGATTTCATTCCAAAATATCCCCTGATGGCCCTATTTCCATTATGGTCTTCCTCTTCACATTTAAGCTTGTAGAATAGCTCACTATTTTATGTTTCGATAATTTAGCTTCAAAGTTCCTCTTTATTTTAGTCTTTTAGCTGTCCAGTCTCCCTTATCGTGCTGTTACTTTCTGCTAATGTTTATAACATCCTCTAACTGCACACAGCATCTGCGGTTAGACTGTTCATTCTTTTTAGAAAAGCAAAATATTTTCCTTGGTCTCGGTCAAATACTTAATTGTTTGAAGTGAATGCCTTGCATCACTGTTGTGCACAACAGTCTTTTTTTCCTGGAGTTGCGTTCTCATTATCAAAAATCAGCTGCAATTTATTACATTGTTCTTAGTCATACTCAAGTCCTCTACAACACAAGCCATATATTATGATAACTATTGCCTCAATGATTCAGTTCTTATCTACATCTCTATTACTAGATCGAGTTAGTTAGTTACATGATGAGGAATAATCACAACCTAAAACATTAATGCGCTCCAAAAGATGCTGACTGATGAGTACTTCCAGCTCTTATTTTCAAGTTTCCAACATATGCAGTGCTTCAATTATGAAACAGCATATTTTCCAAAGCCAATATTTAGAATCTCAAATTCTCAACACACTATAGGAAGTATATTCCCTCTCCTCCTGTTTCGGCAGCTGAAATACATCAGTTCTGTCGATTACTCATTTCCCTCATTTCTTCCTTTTGATGCTCTGGAGACTATCCCTACTAGGGTGACTGATCCTTTGTTATTTTGTATCTCTTTGGAGATCCTACTACTTACCGATAGCTGTGGTTTATGGCAAAAAAACAGAAAGTCACGTCAACCCATGTAACACTTGCGTGACTTTTTTGGTAAAAATGTCTTAGCCATTTTTACTTTATCTTGCAACTTGCAGCGTATTATTGCCTCCAGTTCGTTTTTTGCACAACACATGCTATGTCCATAATAAGCAGATTAAAAAGTTCATAGCACTTCCCTGCAGTTTATTTTTAACCACCTTTTCATACTCCGGCTCTATAACTAGTCTGATGCTCCTTCCTTTTTCACTCAGCCTTGTATTAGTGTTACAACCTTTGCCATCTCATGTAACCATTCCATAAAAGAACACCGGTCTCATTCTGGTTCAGTGGAACTGCCCCCATTGATACAATTTCCTTATCCCAGTGCCCCAAGAAAAAGGAGGTGGGGAGGAGAAAAGGGTGGAGTCTCACTGCTGTAGTCACCAGGTCACTCAAATCAACATTTGCTCTTCATTACTAGAAAATGACAGATAAAAATGTAAATGGCTAGCAGTTAATGACTAAAGTGATCCCTACAATCTGTCAATTTCCCATCCTGAAAAATATTCCTTTAAAAAAATGTTGTTATACATCAGCATGGCATACAAATGCTAAAGGGCTACTTTCCAATTAATACTTAAATTGTTATCTGTAGCTTGTTAAAAGATCCAAGGTGATGATTCAGTGGCTGCAGAGGCTTTTTTAAAAATCAGGGCTCTGCCCTGACTGCTCAACCAGTCACAAACTTAGGGCAATAAGTGAATAACAACATTTAATATAGTGGACATATTTTAAGCTACAAAGAGGGCCATACAAAAAGTTATACTGTACAGAGTTATGAGCAAACAGTGTCAGTGTAAAGTAAAAGGGAATGGGACACTGAACAATACTCATTTCTACCTTCCACTGTGACAATTAAAGTGATTGTTGCTTTATAACTAATCACATTGATAATGGTTAAGTGTATTCTCCTAAACCGACTCCACCATTTAGTAGTCCATCATCGGACACTGAGAAAACACTGAAGACTCTAGATAGCCAAGCACAAAGCAAATAGTTTCATACATGTAAAAGTGAACTGAGGCTTGGGGGGGGGGGGGAAGAGGGGGGGAGGGGGGGGGGGAGGCGGGGAAGAAAAAAAGAAAAGGCAACTAAAAAGAGTACACATAAGAATTAACAATGTGA
>NW_025968440.1:0-12870 GCF_021869965.1 Rhincodon typus | reverse complement strand
AACGAAAGGGATGCGACGGAGAGGGCGGCACGGGGAACGAACGGGAATACCCGGATGAAGGGGGGGCGGGGGGGGGGGGGGGGGGAAAAAGAGAGAGAGAGGGGGGAGAGACGGAGACGAAGACGAAGACACTGAACCTATACAAGGATTCAAGACTAGAGAAGCCATGTGCTGAGATCAGCTTCAGCTACACAAATTTTATTTGAATATTTCTTTTTAGTTTAAAGGAAACGTCATTTTAAAAAAGAGCTGCAGATGCAGTAAAATCAAAAACAAAAAATAAATTGCTGGAAAAACTTAGCTAGTCTGGCAGCATCTGTGGACAGAAAGCAGTTAACATTGCAGGTCCAGTGACCCTTCTTCAGTTCTGCTTTTGTATGCCATCTGTAATGCTGTCACTCGGCTTATGCAGTAAAGTTACACAAAAAAAAATTTATAATGCGTTTGAGTTATACAAAACTAATTTTAATTAGCATTATTTGCTAGTAACATTGTGCTGTGTAGCATGTTATGTAATAAAAACTACTCAACTGCAGATCAAAAACTTTCAAAGCAACAAATCAACATGCAGACAGATGTTTTAAAAATTCAAATATTTGTCATTGAGATTTATGGAATCCATTGGAACCTCAATTCAACAACCGATCCCACACTATCAAGAAAAGCTTTTTAACTAAGACAGTGCATAAACACTAACCAGGTCAGTTGCCTTATCTGCAAGCTTTTTTAAATCCTTAAACCCAACCAGGTGTCCAGCCTACTAACATATTCCTTGAAAATCTACTTGATCGTTAGTTATGTCTTTGATCACCTCTTCCAGCATTTACATGAAGTGTCAAATTATGTTCAACAATGGAGGCTCAGTAGTTAGCACTGCTGCCTCACAGCAGCAGGGACCCAGATTTGATTCCTCCATCAGTGACTGTGTGGACTTTGCACATTCTCCACTCCGTCTCCGCTGTGCTCATGGTTTCTTCCCACAGTCCAAAAATGTGCAGGTTAGGTGGATTGGCTATGCTAAATTGCCCATAGCGTCCAGGGATGTATAGATTAGGTGTGTTAGCCACAGGAACTGTGGGGTTACAGGGAATGGGTCTGGGTGAGATGCTCTTCTAAGGGTTCTGTGGACTTGTTGGGCAAAAAGGGCCTGTTTCCACACTGTAGGGATTTTACGATCTATGAATACTCAAATTGCTAGTCCTTTTTACCAACGGGTAGTATATAAATACAAAAAGTTATGTCCAGTGTTGTCTTCTCCCATTTTATGTAATTCTCTGTGGAACCTCAAAATTATGGGACTCATCTACAAAACAGCTCAAAAATACAAAAAACTCTATTGGAAAAAAAAAACTTAAAACTGTACGCCTATCTGCATCCAATGACAGGAACACAATGATACTTCTAACAAATAAAGTCTCTAATATCTGAGCTCAAGCCAAAAAGCTGAATAGAAAAAACAATGCATCTAAACAATTTCATTTAAGACATACAGTCAGCAGACTTTCAAATGCAAAGGAAGCTATGAACAAAAATCTGTACAAATTGTTTATAGCTGATGGCAATGTATTACACAAGATCAGAAATAACCTAAAAATTCTACTTTGCTAGATAGAAATCAGGCACTTCACTTATTCATTTGGAAAATTTCCCCACCTGATGATTTTACTCTCTTCTCCACCAGATTTTCCTCATTGAGCAAGAGAGAGTCTCCTTTCCCTAGTGATCCAAATAACTTGAAGAGCCACAATTTCATGATATATTGTGTACATTTGGCACATGAGCAATGCAAGTGCCTTTGCAGTGTTACAAAGCTTGTAAATCGGACCTTGACTCCTTTCCTTACCACCAGCACAAAAAAAAAACTTGAGTCACTGAAAGACAAGATCCGTTTTTCTTCCAAATTGACAAGGAAACACAATAGAAATAAAAGGAGGATGACTGTGGGATTATAAACACAAGACTCTAGACTGGCAGCTTATCAGCCCACGTCTGCTACACCATTCAATGAAGATCATGACTAATCTATGACACCAGTCTAACTTCACATTTCCACCTACTCCTGCCTAGGCTAATTCCATTGCTACGCACTTTTCACACCCTTCAAACTATTATTTCATAGCCCTACTATTAGCATTTTAATGATACTGATTGACAAAAACTACAGAGGATTTACTATTGACACTTTTAAAAAATACACAAGACTCCAAGGTCTATGCAACTTTGTGTGCAAGCAGAAGATTAAAGGAAACATTGCATAACTTTTATCATACACTATTCACAGCATGTTATTGCTCAAGGCTTAGCTAGTGAGAAATCTTGCAACTGTGTTGGGCAGTGCAGCCCAGCCAACATAAGAGGAAACCATACTTCAACTACCTAGAAAAACAAATTTAACACTGGGTTTCGAACAGGAAGTGCTGAATGCTAATTCCTGAGAAATAACGCTTGGGTAGCCAATGAGGAAGTGAACAAATACAAAAAAAATTCTCAATTACATCAGTGCTGAACATCACATACAACTACAATAAAAGTGCACTCAGACCCTATGCAGACTAGCTGGAAGGAGTATTTATTGACATCTTTAACCTCTCCTTGCTACAATCTGAAGACCCCATCTGCTTCAAGACCATCATCCCGGTACCAGAGAAAACACATACAATGCGCCTCAATATCTATCACCCAGTGGCTCTCACATCTATAACTACGAAGTGCGTTGAGAGGTTAGCTGTGGCTCACATTAACTCTAGCCTCCCAGCCTGCCTCAATCCCTCGTAATTTGCTTACTAGCGCAACAGGTCCACAGCAGTTGCCGTTTCCCCAGCCCTCTGCAACTAGATCCTCAGCTTCCTAACCCACAGACTGCAGTGAAGATAGACAACAGCACCTCAGCCATGAACACACACAACACTGGCGCCCTACAAGGATGTGTACTCTGCTCCCTACTGTACTCCTTGTACACTCATGATTGTGGCCAAATTTCACCTAAACACCATCGACATGTTCACTGCCAACACCACCAGTGTAGGCTGGATATCAAACAAGTCAGAATGTAGGAAGGAGATAGAATGCTTGGTGTCGTGATGCAAAGATAACAGTCTCCCTCAAACTAAAGAGCTGATCATCAATTTCAGGAAGAAAGGAGCAGGGCATGACCCTACTGACATCAACGGAGCCGGAGGAGGAGGGGGTCAAGAGCACTTCATGTTCAAAACCAATCCAGTAGTGACGATACCCAACAATCCATCCTGACCCTCCAATTTGGATGCGATGGTCTAGAAGGCACAACACCTCTTCTTCCTCAGATATCTAAGGAATTTTGGCATGTCCATAAGGTCCCTCACCAACTTTTACAGATGCACCATTGAAAGCATTCTATCTGGATGCATCACAGCTTGGTATGGCAACTGCTCTGCCCAGGACTAAGAAACTACAGAAAGTAATGAACACAGCCCAAACTATCACACAAGCCAACCTCTGACCCATGAGCTCCATCTACACATCTCATTGGCTGCTTTTCTGCTGCAAAGACCCCTCCCACCCTGATTATACTCTCTTCCATCGGACAAAAGATACAAAGATTTAAACACACGTACCAACAGGTTCAAAAGCAGCTTCTTCCCTGCCATTATTGGACTGCTGAATGGACCTCTAATTTCAAATCTAATGTTGATCATGCTTGTGTGCCTCCTGTGCAACGTAACTTTGTACACCTCACTGTTTAAACACATTATGATCTGTATGTTCTTGTTTGCTATAATCTGCCTGTACTACACAAAACAATAAACTTTTCACTGTACTTGGTACATGTGACAATAAATCAAAGTTTCTTAAAAGTGTAGGACCCTTCAACAAAAAGCAATGGGAATGCTACCTGATCTGATGCAGTTACTCTTGCGCAGACAATTTTTGAAAAAGACTTTACAAAATGGTCCAAGTACTGAAGTAGTGTGCCCAGCACTAAATTGGGCAGTATTAACAGACAACACAACTCAATCATTTTAAAGTCAGTGCAGAGCTGGAGGAACACTGGTCACACAGCAGAGTAGGAAAGTCAACATTTCAGGTTGGGACCCTTCATCTTACTCCTCTGATGCTGCCCGACCTGCTGTGTTCCTCCAGCTCCACATTGTGTTGACTGACTCCAGCATCAGCAGTTCATGGTACCTTCATTCATTTTAAAAACAGGGAAACAATCTGGAATTGCACATTTAAAATGGGACTATTTGAATAGCAATTACAAGTGTCATAATCCTGTGCCTCAAACAGGTAGGTCATTTACACTTCCAAGCTTCCATGTGCAAAAGAAACTTCCCAAACTGAGAATGCATTTGAACTCTCCGAATGCAAGTTTTTATAACACATGCACGTTGTACAACTGGAAGGTTTAGAAATAATTAAGTTATTTACTCCCTCTTCCTCCCTACTCAAAGGTTTTCCTTGTGATAACCTTGTCAATGCCAAAGAAAAAATGATTACACTCAAAAGTGGAGATACCCAAAATATAGCTTAAATGCTGTATCCAGCCAGGATATTTTACTATGCACCAGATTTCCAGATTAAATTAAGAGCTTGAAGACTTGCAGGAGGTTGCCCGTCCTGATGTCTTAAATTTCAGTTTGTGTCCAGCCATTTAAAAACTGTAGCTAAAACAAATGCTGGAGAAACTCAGCAGCTTCTGAAGGGTCATACTGAACTTAAAACATCCTTAAACATGTAAACTATCCACAGATGCTGCTAGACCTACTCAGTTTCTTCAGCATTTTCTGTGCTCGTTTCAGATTTCCAGCATCCGCAGTATTTTGCTCTCAAATTCTGTAGCTGTTTTACACAGATCAATCTTGGTGTTATTGTTGTTCCCCAACATCAGGTTTTGCAGAGCTAGCTGCATTGTATCAAGAAGAATTTGGGAGTCTTTTGGTGGCTGACCATCAAGTAATTTCAGTCAGGCTCAGAGTATACAAAAAATTCAAGGGTCAAGTTCCTTAAAAACCTATCCCATAAGCTGATAAGACACCTGAACTGCTTTGGAGGAATGCAAAGTGGTTTTCAAAACCTTTGACTTTTGGTGCAGTTTCTCTGGTTTTACCATGTAATGGCTTTTATGAAATAAAAGACTCACTTCAAACCGAGAACTACAATCCAATCTCAGTCAACATCCGAGATATTGGCAAATCAATACCCTGCAGATCAGCAATATCAAGTGTTGGAAAGGCAAACGTACTGATACTTTGAATATTAATTCTGCTGCATATTGGAGACAATATACACTTGTACGAATTATTCCAGGTCCTTCCTTATGCAAAAGGTGAGTAACTTATGCTGCCACAGATCTGTGGAATTGTTCCTAACGATCATTTTGTAATGTAAAACATGATCTCCACTGAATTTAACGGATCAAGAGTTGAACAGTGACCTATTTTTGTTTTTTAAGTTCACTCACAGGATATGGGTGTCACTGGCCAGGCCAGCATTTATTAACAAAATTGACCAGAAGACGGTTGAGTCAACCACAGTACTTGGGTGTGGAGTTACATGGAGGCCAGGCAAGGATGATAGTTTTCTTTACAGGATCAGTGAACCAGATAGGTTTTATCCCCAACTATCAATGGCCTCATGGTCATCATTGGACCCTTAATTCCAGATTCTTTACTGAATTCAATCTCCACAATCTGCCAGGGCAGGATTCAAATCTGAGTATCCAGAGCGTTACCAGGATCTCTGGATTAATAGTCTAGCAATCACCACCCAATCTGCATGGCTCTGTTCCAAAATTGTTTCATTACATGAAAGAAAAGGAATCAAGATCACTTCACGACTGGGGAGAGAAAGTGAAAAATACTTGCCTCCTTCGCGCCATATCTAATTTTCAGAGTATATGCTGCAAGATTCTCAACATCTCCTGACCATGAAGTTTGAACAAGTTATTTGAGTTGATAAGTTTACTGTATCAAAGAACCTGGAAGATACTTAGTAGGTACTGGTTTTCCCAACTGAAGATAGAGAACAGTTACAAAGTAGAACCTCCATAATCACCAATAAGATAGTTACAAAACAAGTCAACTCACTGTTAAATGTTCTTTATACAACATGTATAGATTAAATGCCACAAAACTAGAAGCTAGATCCAACAATTTAAAAAATGTGTGGCAAGTGTCCCAAAATGTTATTTTAAATTTGTCCAATAAAGTGCATCCTTAAAGGAGGACTCATTCCAAATATGACTACGGTGCATTTACCACTGACCTTGAATTCAAGTCAGTCCAAATGAAGCTATAGTGGCCCAAGAAATTGGTTACAGATAGGCTCCTTTAAAGAAACCCAAGACATTCATATCATCCCAGCACATCTGAGAAAGACAATAATGCAAAGCCACTTTCATTAATCAGCCATTTAACACAAAAAAACCAATCAAGGCTTTATGATTCTGCTTGAAATGGTTAAAAAGTGACTAAGTCTAAAAAAGTGCAACATTTACAAGCTACTGATGATCACAGAAGCAAATAAGCATCCTTACAAGTGTTTATTCAATAGCAATGTACATACATGATCAGCATTTACTTACCAGACTCCATTTTAAAGCAGAAACAATGCAAAGCTAAAGCAAGCAACTTGACTATCTTTTAACAACTTGTTAAAAATAATGGTTGCTTATTGGATTGTTAGAATGTTGTTCAATTTTTAAATAAAGTAATAAGCTTTTCCCCTCATGTACAAAACTAACCAAGCCTTTCAATTTTTACTAGAAAAATCAAGTGGCATTAAGAAAGAAGGCAAAAGGCCTACAGGATGTGGTTTATTTAGACATTCTGAAGGCATGACAAAGTCCCACGTAAGAGATTAATCTGTAAAACTAAAGTGCATGGGATTGGGAGTCGTGTATTAAGACAAATATAAAATTGATTTGAAGATGGGAAAGAAGGAGAAATAAACAGGTCTTAATGTTAGGCACTAACTAGGAGTATTGCAGGGATCAGTGCTGGCACCCCAGCTATTCACGATGTTAATAATTTAAACAAGGGAACCAAATGTAATATCGAAATTTGCAAATGACAAAACTGGATGGAAAGGTGAGCTGTGAGGAGAGCACAGAGATGTTGTAGTGTGACCTGAACAGGCAGAGTGAATGGCAAAGACAATTTCACATGGATAAATGAGATTATCCACTTTGGTAGCACAAATAGGATGACAGATTATTTGAACAACTTTAAATTGAGGGGGGAAACGTTTAATGACACCTGGGAGTACTTGTGCACCAGTTGTTGAAAATAAGCACACAGGTGCAGCAGGTAGTAAAGAAGGCAAAGCTAATGTCATTGGGTGTTCATAGAGAGAGGATTCAAGTACAGCAACAAAACATCCCTGTTGCATGAAGGTTTACCAAATTAATCCTTGGGGTGGCAAAACTGCACAGGAGCATGGGTTTACTGGAGTTTAGAAAAATGGGGTATCTTGTAGAAACCTATGAAATTCTAACAGGACTAGACAGGTCAGATGGAGGGTGGATGTTTCCAATGGTGGGAGACTAAAACCAGGGGTCATAATTTAGGCATTAAAAGGGGGTAAACCTTTGAAGATGTAAATGAGAAGTTTCTTCACCCAGGGAGTGATTAGCCTGTGGAATTCACCACCACTAAAAGTGGTTGAGGTGGATATAGCTCTTTAGCTAAAGGGATCACAGGACATGGAGGCACGAGGGGAAGAAGAGAGCAGGATTAGGGTCTTGAGCTCAGTGATCTATGATCATACTGAATGACAGGTTGAAAGGCCTACTGCTGCTCCTATGCCTCTCTTCTGGTGCATGTTTATATTTCACAGGGACGATGTTGCAATCCATGGATTAGATAAAGTCCACCTAGCCATCTCCAGTTGACATTCAATGGCAGTATCAAATCGTTGAAACTCCCAATACAAAACTGACATCCTTGGGGTAACCACTGACCAGAAATGGAATGGGACCAACCAAATGCAATGGCTGCACGAGCAAGTCAGTGTGTGATTCTTTCAGTCTATAACTCACCTTCTGAATCCTGTCTTTATCTATAAAGCTCAAGATAGGAGTATGAAGAAATACTCTCCATTTCCTGGCTGAGCAACTCCACTCACAAGAAGCTCGACACCAACATGGACAAAAACTACTTGATTGATGCCTCTTTCACCAATAGCAACAGTATTGTACTATATTTCAAAGCCTCCTTTAAATGCTCCTTCTGAACAGATTGACCAACGCCAGACCTCTAACTACCAGGGTGATCAAGGGTAGCAGATACAAGAACACCGCCTACACGTTGCTCTCCAAACCACTCACCGTCCTTACTTGGAAATGTATAGTCAATCCCTCACTGTCTTTGGGTTAAAATCCTGGAATTCCCTTAAAAATTATTTAGATACCCATCCACCCCCAAGTCAGCAATAATTCAAGGCAGCAGCTCAACACCACTTTCTCAAAGGAAATTAGATACTGTTAATAAATGCTACCTTGTCAGTAACACCAGCATCACATGAAAGAATATGAACCTCAACCAATGTTAGTGTCATTTAGCACATGTAATTGGTTTTCCACCTATGGACAACCAGTGAATGAGATCCAAGCAATAAGTCAAGTGTGACAGGCTGTTTTAAGATTGGCAGAAGAAAGGCTAAAAGATCATCCTCAATGTGTCAAATCTTTCTATGCCCAACAATTGCTGTAGCAAAATCTCTTGCTTTATGCAGTGCCATTTGCACTTTGGATGTAAACAGTACAACTAGCATAACTAAATAATGCATGTGCAATATACTGGAATTTGCTTTGTAGCCTGTTTATGAGTACCAATTATAGTACTTGAGAAATGATATAGCACACATTCAGACAATTAGGCAAACCAGCCATAAACTTTCTTGACTCATTCACCATTTCTATCTGGATGCATCATAGCGTTGTTTGGCAACCACTTTTCCGAAGACACTACAGAGTCATGAACACAGAGGCCTTGGAGTGCAGGTTCATAGTTCCTTGAAAGTAGAGTCACGGGTAGATAGGATAGTGAAGGCAGCATTTGGCATGCTTGTCTTTATTCGTCAATGGAGTATAGAAATTGGGAGGTCATGTTGTGGCTGTATAGGACATTGGCTTAGCCATTTTATTTTCCTTTATTCATTCACAGGATGAAGACTTTGCATTCCGAGAGCATTTATTGCCATTCTCCAATTGCCCAGAGGGCAGTTGAGGGTCAACCACAATGTTGTGGGTCTGGAGTCACATGTAGGCCAGACCAGGTAAGGATGGCAGTTTCCTTCCCTAAAGGACATAAGTGAACCAAAGATGGGTTTTTCCAACAACCGGCAATGGATTCGTGGTTGTTAGATTCTTAATTCCAGATATTTATTGAATTTAAATTCCATTATCATCCATGGTTGGATTCGTACCCAGAACGTTATCGTGGTCACTGGATTTTCAGTCCAGCAATACCACTAGGCCATTGCCTCCCTGGCAGAGAAGTATTGCATTTAATTCTGGTCTCCCTCTAATATGGAGAGAGTTGCAAAATTAGAAAGGATTCAGAAAAGATTAATGAGCATGTTGCTAGGGTTGGAGGGATTGAGCTATAGGGAGAGGCTGAATAAGCTGGGGCTATTTTCCCTGAAGCGTCAAAGGATGGGGGGGGTGACCTTATAGAGGTTTAAGGTCATGAGGGCCATGGACCGGGTAAATAGACACAGTCTTTGCCCCAGAGGGAGGGTGTCCCAAACTAGAGGGCATAGGTTCAAGATGAGAGGTGAAAGATGTAAAAGGGACCTAAGGGGCAACTTTTCCCATGCAGAGGGTGGTGCATGTATGGAATGAGCTGCCAGAGGACATGCAGGAGGCTGGTAGAGTTACAACATTTAAAAAAGTATCTGGATAGGTATATGAAAAGGAAGCGTTTAGAGGGATATGCACCGAATGCTGGCAAATGGGGCTAGATTTATATTGGATGTCTAGTCAACATTGGACCGAAGGGTCTGTTTCTGTGCTGTACATCTGTCTCTACGACATCCCTGTCCATCAGGCAAACCAGCCTTCCATCCATTGACTCCATCCGTACTTCCTGCTGCCTGCAACTAACATAATCAAAGGCCCCTTCCCACCCCAGTTATACTCTCTCATCAGGCAGAATATATAAAAAAAAGTCTGAATACATTTACAGATTCAAGAACAGCTTCTTACCTGCTGTTAATCAGACTTTTGAATGGACCTCAAGTGTTAATTCTGATCTTTCTCTCCGAACTTCCTCCGCAGCTGTAACATCATTATGCACTATCCTGCTTCCCTAAAGCACTTCATATGGCATGATCTGCCTGTATAGCATGTAGAACATCACTTTTCACTATATCTCAGTAAATGAGAACAATTAACCAATCACCATGAGTTATCTCACATGCTGCCATATCAGATATCAGGTAGAAGCACAGCATATACTCAGTAACTCAAAACTGACAAATGTGGCTCTTCAATACAGCTAAAACATGGTGCTTTAAAATATATCAGGTATAGCTAAGGAAAGCGTATAATTATTGCTGGGGGTTCTTGTGGTGCAGTGGTAGTGTCCTTGCTTCTGAGCCAGGAGGCCTGGGTTCCAGTTCCTCTCAATTTCTAATGTTCATAGATGAAAACAAACTGCAAGAGCTGCTGGCTGCATTTTAGCAATTTGAAGCCGCTTAAAAATATTGTCCAGCAGAACACCTGCAATTGCAAAAGCTAAAACACTTGTTGATGCCCAAGGAAAGAAATCTTTTATCACAATACACAAACAAATCTTACAAAATCCTGATATTTATAAAACATCATGACAGCAACTTGTAAATGCGCCACAATTTGGATCAAGGACGCAAAAAACCCAAGACAGAACTATTCAGCCTTTGCGATTTTAGCTGGAAGCGTACAAAATTCATTTCCTAAACAACGATTGAGACAATCATACTTTTCTGGATTTATTGAAGTGTTACTTTATACAAATACATTTTTAGTTAGAAGACACAAGAGATTTTGCAAGAGCAATTTTCCAATAAATCTTGGATATTGTTGACTCAGTTACTACAGACTACTTGCAGAAACAGTTTAAGCTGTGAAGCTCTCCCAAGAATGCGAAAGATCTTCAAATACAAGTTCTTTTCTAATGGTATTCAGGTTACTGCAGCACAAATTAGCAAATAAATTTATACTTCTATTTTGTAAGTGATGGATTTAAACTTTGTCAACAGAAAATACAAACTGTATTACAAGCAATCCTTCACTATACACTACGTCAACTTAATAGTGGATTGAATGCATGGTCTGGAGTGGGACTGAAGCAGAGCTTTCAGGGTAAATTCCAATAGGCAAGCTTTTCAAGAAAGCTGCATTGCTGTTCTAGTCACATCACACACTGTTGGCATGACCTAGAAATCTGTGTTCATAATATAGCAAAATAAAGAATTAAGCATTATATAAAAAGCTGAAGTGCACCCCAGGGACTAGTTCCAGTCAGTGGTATTGATATTTAGGTGTATTGCTGTTGCTTATTGCACTGCTTTCAACACATGTTGCTTTTTTTTGTACTACCTTACTTTTAGAATTTTGTATGTGGGTTATCTTGTAAGCAGAACTTTCCATAAATACTCTGTATTGGCCTATTAAAAAGTACGGAACTTATGCAAGCCTATGATGGATAATTAGGAAGTGATGCACTTGCACCACTTTTCAGTAGAGGAACAGGATAAAACATTAGTGGTACAACAGCCCAAAAATAAACAAAGGGGAGGAACCCTGTGGATTTACGATAAGGAACTGGTCATGGAGGAAATAATGGAAGAAAGGTCATCCTCAAAGATTGGATGGTTTCCAATTTAGTATATTAAAAGCATCTTCACATTACTTTTAAAATCTAGCTTTCTAAAACTCACTAGATTTAGGAACTGCACCTTTGGATAAGAAATTTGTAAATGTCACTCCATTCTTTTAATGAGAAAGGCAGGAGAAACCAAGTTTAGAACTAACTGCAGGGTAGCTACTGGTATCCCCAAAAGAGAAATTGGATCAGTGGGTCAAAAGGGAAACAGCATTGATTTGTGAAGGGCTGTAAATGGGCTGACTACTATATGAAGGATTCTTTTGGAGGTAGACACAAGCATGAAGGGAATGTAGAAATATTTACAAATTGTTGTGTATGTGAAGTTCCAGAGAAATGATTACCCACACAATTAGAAACAAGGTGCACAGAACTGGAATCTCTTTGGTTACTTGAGTTGGTAATTGTGAAAGGAAAACAAAGGAATAAAAAAAAAAAGAGTTCTCTATGATTGGAGAGATGCAACAGGTGATGTTCTAAGGGGTTCTATATGAAGGCTTCAGCTTTTTAAGCAAACTAAAGATGGATATAATTCCTTCATGTTATTCAAATGTAAGGACAACTGTAGAAAGGTAAAATTGCAATCAAACTAGAAATTGATCATTTGGCTCTGTCCCTATTTGGCCATAACATTCATAATACAAGAACATAAATCTCAAATGGATAGATAATAAAAATAGCAAGGTAGTTGAATGAGCACAAAATTGAGAGCCAGACCTTTAAAAATGTCTGACTTCTAATCCACTTCTCTACTTGTCAGAAGAACCACAAAACCTTTCAACCACACATTCCAAGTTGGCGATCAATTGAATGAGGTGATAATAGGAGAGGAAGACTGTAAAGAGAACTTAAAAAGATAGATTTTGTTCAGTATCAGATCTAAACCTCAAAATACCAGTCAAATCATATTTAGTCTAATACTCAGGAGATGCAAGCTATTACCCATCCTTAAGTAAAACCACCTTGTCATTACTGCAATATTTAGGGTATGTCGCCAACCAGCACTGATGAGCTTGGTTTCTAT
>NW_025968439.1:22910-25000 GCF_021869965.1 Rhincodon typus | reverse complement strand
ATAGCTAAGGTCTTTTTCTCAGGGTAGAGGAGTCCAAAACTCGAGGGCATAGGTTTAAGATTTAACAGGAACCAGAGGGGTAACTTTTCACACATAGGGTGGTGCGTGTATGGAATGAGCTGCCAGAGGAAATGGTGGAGGCTGGTACAGTTACAACATTTAAAAGGCATCTGGATTGGTATATGAATAGAAAGCGTTTAGAGGGACATAGGCCAAATGCCAGCAAATGGGACTAGATTAACTTAGGATATCTGGTTGGCATAGTCGAGTTGGACCAAAGAGTCTGGTTCCGTGCTGTACATCTCTATGACTCTAATTTGTTCCCCTTGACTCCAATAGTTCTTTCTCACATTGGTTGAAGAATCTTCAACTGCTTAGGTCTGACTCTTCAAAATTCCTTCACCTCTTCCTTCTGCCTTTAGGAACATCTCAAAACCCCGCATTTCTTCAACAAGCATTTTGTTATTTATTCCCAATCTTTAGTTTCGTGGCACCTTTTCCATTTTCCACATGAAGTACTTTGAGATTATGAACAAACAACTGAACAAGGAGGATGAGCAATCTATTCGGCTCCTTGAGTCTGCTCATGGCTGATCTGATTGCAACTTCAAATCCTCATTCCAGCCTAGCCCTGATAACCTTACAGCCCCTCTGCTTAAGAAGAATCTATCTACCTCTGCCTTAAGAATATTCGGACTCTGTTTCCAGCACTCTTTCACAGAGACCCTTTGAGGGAAAACTGTTGACCTTATTTCTGTTTTAAAGGGACAATGCCGGATTTTTCAACAATGATCGCTAGTTCTAGATTCTCTCAGAAGAGGAAATATCCTTTCCACACCCACCCTATGAAGACCCCTCACGATCTCTGATATTTCAATTAAGTTGCATCTTCTAAACTCCAGTGGATACAGAACTACCCTGTCTGACCCTTCCTCATCAGAGAATTCTCTCATTCTGAGTAATAGTCGAGTAAATCTACACTGAACTGCTTCGATAGTGTTAAAAGCAATATTTTGCATCCATTAGGGATTCAGGGAATGGAGGATTATGGGTCCAAGTGGGAACAGCTCATGAGCAGATTAAACTCTTGCATGGATAGATGGGCAAAATAGCCTGTTTCTGTTGAAATTTACATGCAATATTAATGGAGATTGCAGTTTTTGGGTCAACTGTTGTATCAGTTCCTCATCTGTGTGGCTCAGTACAGCATAGTTATCCTGTTCATGGCACTTTTTCATTACTGAGAACTACAGCAAGTTGAGATAGGTGAAAATGTCTCCATTAAACTGCAAATCCTGCCTCAACATATAAATGGCAAAATAAAATATGCATTTACAATTCCACTCGACCTATTTTCAATATTTCCCAGTGGATAACGGGCCAAATCAATATAGATTGGTGCATCGATATGTTTGTTGTCCTCCACATGTAGAAATTGAGAATTCAAATGTGGCTATTTGAATTTCTGATGAATAAAGAGTAAAAGACGTCCATATAGTGTGTCATCTGATATCAATAATTGTAATGATGTGGAGGTGCAGGTGTTGGACTGGGGTGGACAAGGTCAGAAGTCAAAAGACACTAGGTGATAGTCCAACAGGGTTATTTGAAATCCCAAGCTTTTGGAGCGCTGCTCCTTCGTCAGCTGAAAGGTATTTCAAATGAATCTGTTGGACTATAACGTGGTGTTGTGTGACTCAATAGCTGTAGTTGCACACATTACACGTTCAAACTTTAACACTCCTATTTGTTGTTACAATAGTGAGAAGAAAAATAGTGTGTGTTGATCATCATGGCTGTTGTACTCTCTAGAACACGGAGGGGTGTTGGACGTTTGTTAAGTAAATATACAAACTTATGACGCCCAATTACCCAGATTGCGTGGAAGGTTTTTTTCTTTAAATCAGCCCATGCACTGCAGCAACTCATCCAAAGTTCCTCAACAACACATTCCAAACCTGCAACCCCTACCATCTAGAAGGACAAGGTCATCAGATACATAGGTACACCACCATCTGCAAGTTCTCCTCCAAACCATCCTGATATGGAAATATGAGATAACAAGGTGCAGAGCTGGATGAACACAGCAG
>NW_025968439.1:0-22510 GCF_021869965.1 Rhincodon typus | reverse complement strand
CTATCTCTGATATGGAAATATATCGCTTTTCCTTCAGTGTTGCTGTGTCAGCATCCCTCCCTAACGGGACTGTGGGTCCATCTATCCAATAATAGAGGGGGAAAAATAGTGAAGGGAAATCAGCAAAACCGGGAAATGAACGTACTGGGTGTAGTAGAGTTCAATTTTCAAGAATACAAAGCAAATGGAAGCAGTTTGTATCCTTTCCACTTTTAACCATGCAATTCAAGAAGGATAAACATCACCATAAAGGCCAAGTGGAAATGGGCAATAGATGTTGCCCGTGCCACTGGATCCCATGAACCAATATTAAGAAATGTGGCTAAAACTTTGACACTTGTAGACACACACACGACAACATTGGCTGTCACAAGCAAACACACAAGCCAGCATGAAAGATGGCGGCATCTTCAACCTATTTGACTATGTTCGTGCCAGCAACAAAAATGGCGAGCAGAGCGACTTGCCAGGACTAAACATGGTGGGCAATCGCGCGGTCACTTTGAGCTGTCTGTTGCCAGTCTCAAATATGGCTGCGTCCGTAGGCGCCGTACGGTGGTCCGAGCAAGCCGGTTGTTTCTAAAACCAAAAAAGTAAAAGGAATCGGAGCGTGAGGGCGATCGTTGTCACTGGAGCCCACAGCGGGGAGATGATCCACGAGTTGCTGCTGGCATTGAGCGGGTATCCGGGCAGCATCTTCAGCTGGAACAAGCGCAGCGGCCTACAGGTGAGGGAGAGCCTCAAGCACCATGGTAACCGAGAGGCCTGGGCCCTTCTCACGATAGATAACCCGAGCAAAGGAAACAACGGAACCCAGTTTCTTTTATTCAGAGTGTGAGAGACAGGAATAAACTATTGCACATAGCAGTATCAAGGCGCAGAAAGTTGCCATTCTGCCCATTGAGCCTGCACGATTCATGGAGCTTATGCCAATCTACTGCTTTCCCCCATACCGTTATACATTATTTTTAACCTAGTAACCATCCACTGCCCTGATCATCATGTTACTGGTTTCTATGTTTCCAGGATTTCCGTCTGAACCACTTAGTCCATTGGGGTTTTTTACAACACAGCAAGAGACCTTTCTTTCCACCTGTCAGCAAACATCCATTTATTCTAATATAAAGCAAAAAACTACAAATGTTGCAGATCAAAAGCAAGGACAAATCAACTTCTGTTTTTGCTTATTTTCCATCTATTCTGATCCCATTTTCCAGCACTTGTGTTTTGAGTGCTCATCTAAATAGTTCTTATACACTTTGACAGTTCCTGCCTCAATCACACTTTAAGGCAGTGGCTTCCAAATATCCACCACCTTCTGGGTGAAAGAGACTTCCTTAAATCCTCTCTAAATCCCCTACCGCTTGCCTTAAATCTGTGCCACCCGGTAATTGAATCCTCGACTAAAGGAGAAGAGTTTCTTCCTAACTATGCCCCTCATAATTTTCTACACCTCAGTCAGGCCATACAGGCTGCCAGGACTCAAAAGGTAGGCTAAGCATATGTTTTCTGGGGATGACCAGCTCCCACATTCATCACTGGCTGAGGTGCTGTACCCCTAAGGCCCAGGCATACAATGCCCACCTACCAAGAAGGGTAAGAAAAACATTGAATATGCTGAATGAGACATACTGGTCCAGTGTGTCTTGTTTGCTTCAAAATGGAAGTCCAGCACATTCTCTTCCTAGCGTGACTGGTTTTTACTCACTTTTCCCTCTGGACAATTCACAAAACCATTCTCTGAGTGAATATCCTTGCTCTTAACAGCTGGGAGGGTTCATGATACTGGCTGCCTGATCCTGATTAAATGAATACTGGCCCTGTCAGTGACACCTACAGCTGTGCAGTGGGGTGGACTGCAGTTCAATGGAAGGATATCAGTCTCCTGTTTCAATAGTAGAATGCAGAGATCATAATGTAAGAAACAGGAGCTTGAGCAGACAATGTGGTCACTCAGTGTCTGACATTCGGTACAATCATGGCTTTTCTTTGGTGTCAACTCCACTTTTCTACCCACTCCCGTATTCCTTCACTTGAAGGACCAAAACTACACCTCTCACAGTCTGGAACACATTCACCAACGAAGCATTGATATACCTCCAGAGTAGAAAATTCCAACCCAGACAGAAAAACCAACTTTTACTGTTCTATCCTTCTGCAAAGGTTTGTGTCTGTGGCTGGTGCAGGTGTTCTGTTCCCCACAACTCCAGCACTGCAATGTTCCCACTGAAATTTGGGTTGAAGAGGAAATGGTCCTGGAGATAAGAGATAACAAGGTGTAGAGTTGGATGAACACAGCAGGCCGAGCAGGAAGGCTGATGTTTTGGGTCTAGACCCTCCTTCAGAAATGGGGGAGGGGAAGGGGGTTCTGAAATAAGTAGGGAGAGAGGGGGAGGCGGATAGAAGATGAATAGAGGGGAAGATAGGTGGAGAGGAGACAGACAGGTCAAAGAGGCGGGGATGGAGCCAGTAAAGGTGAGTTTAGATGGGGAGGTAGGGAGGAGATAGGTCAGTCCAGGGAGGACGGACAGGTCAAGGGGGCGGGATGAGGTTAGTAGGTAGGAGTTGGGGGTGGGGCTTGAGGTCAGAGGAGGGGATAGGTGCGAGGAAGGACAGGTTAGGGAGGCGGAGATGAGCTGGGCTGGTTTTGGGATGCGGTAGGGGGAGGGGAGATTTTGAAGCTTGTGAAATTCACATTGATACCATTGGGCAGCAGGGTTCCCAAGCGGAATATGAGTTGCTGTTCCTGCAACGTTTGGGTAGCACCGTTGTGGCACTGCAGGAGGCCCAGGATGGACATGTCGTCTGAGGAATGGGAGGGGGAGTTGAAATGGTTCGCGACTGGGAGGTGCAGTTGTTTAGTGCGAACTGAGCGTAGGTGTTCTGCAAAGCGGTCCCCAAGCCTCCGCTTAGTTTCCCCAATGTAGAGGAGGCCACAACAGGAACAGCGGATGCAGTATACCACATTAGCAGATGTACAGGTGAACATCTGCTTGATGTGGAAAGTCTTCTTGGGGCCTGAGATGGGGGTGAGGGGGGAGGTGTAGGGGCAGGTGTAGCACTTCCTGCAGTTGCAGGGAAAAGTGCCGGGTGTGGTGGGGCTGGAGGGGAGTATGGAGCGGACAAGGGAGTCGTGGAGAGAGTGGTCCCTCCGGAAAGCAGATAAGGGTGGGGAGGGAAAAATGTCTTTGGTGGTGGGGTCAGTTTGCAGATGGCGGAAGTGTCGGAGGATGATGCGTTGGATCCGGAGGTTGGTGGGGTGGTACGTGAGGATGAGGGGATTCTGTTTTGGTTGTTATTGCGGGGAGGGGTTGTGAGGGATGAGTTGCGGGAAATGCGGGAGACACGGTCGAGGGCGTTCTCGACCACTGAGGGGGGGAAGTTGCGGTCCTTGAAAAACGAGGACATCTGAGATGTACAGGAGTGGAATGCCTCATCTTGGGAGCAGAGGTGGCGGAGGCGAAGGAATTGGGAATAGGGGATGGCATTTTTGCAGGAAGGTGGGTGGGAGGAGGTGTATTCTAGGTAGCTGTGGGAGTCGGTGGGCTTGAAATGGATATCGGTTTCTAGGTGGTTGCCAGAGATGGAGACAGAGAGGTCCAGGAAGGAGAGAGAGGTGTTAGAGATGGTCCAGGTGAACTTAAGGTTGGAGTGGAAGGTGTTGGTGAAGTGGATGAACTGTTCGAGCTCCTCGTGGGAGCACGAGGCGGCGCCGATACAGTCATCAATGTAACAGAGGAAGAGGTGGGGTTTAGGGCCAGTGTAGCTACGGAAGAGGGATTGTTCCACGTAACCTACAAAGGGGCAGGCATAGCTTGGGCCCATGCGGGTACCCATGGCCACCCCCTTTGTCTGTAGGAAGTGGGAGGAATTGAAAGAGAAGTTGTTGAGGGTGAGGACGAGTTCGGCTAAGCGGATGAGGGTATCAGTGGAGGGGGACTGTTCGGGCCTGCGGGACAGGAAGAAGCGGAGGGCCTTTAGGCCATCTATACGGGGAATGCAGGTGTATAGGGACTGTACGTCCATGGTAAAGATGAGGTGTTGGGGACCGGGGAATTGGAAGTTCTGGAGGAGGTGGAGGGCATCGGTGGTGTCACGGATGTAGGTAGGGAGTTCCTGGACCAAGGGGGAGAAAATGGAGTCGAGATAGGTGGAGATGAGTTCGGTGGAGCAGGAGCAGGCGGAGACAATGGGTTGACCAGGGCAATCAAGTTTGTGGATTTTGGGAAGGAGCACATCAACGAATACCGGTCACGTTTGGACATTGAGCAGTTTGTCCGCCTCCTCCGCCTCCGCGCTTACTTCTTCAAACACGAGCCTAACCCTTCCTCTCCTGACCCCTTCTCCGATCTCCAACACACCCCCTCCTCCTGGACACCACCCCAAGGCCTCCTACCCTCCCTCGACCTCTTCATCTCCAATTGCCGTCGAGACATCAATCGCCTCAACCTCTCCACCCCTCTCACCCACTGCAACCTCTCCCCAGCAGAACGTGCAGCCCTCCGCTCCAATCCCAACCTCACCATAAAACCCGCGGACAAGGGAGGCGCAGTTGTAGTATGGCACACTGACCTCTACATCGCCGAGGCCAGACGCCAGCTCTCCGACACCTCCTCCTACCACCCCCTTGATCATGACCCCACCCCCGACCACCAAACCACCATCTCCCAAACCATCCACAACCTCATCACCTCAGGTGACCTCCCACCCACAGCCTCCAACCTCATCGTTCCCCAATCCCGCACCGCCCGCTTCTATCTCCTCCATGACACCACCGATGCCCTCCACCTCCTCCAGAACTTCCAATTCCCTGGTCCCCAACACCTCATCTTTACCATGGACATCCAGTCCCTATACACCTGCATTCCCCGTACAGATGGCCTAAAGGCCCTCCGCTTCTTCCTGTCCCGCAGGCCCGAACAATCCCCCTCCACTGATACCCTCATCCCCTTAGCCGAACTCGTCCTCACCCTCAACAACTTCTCTTTCAATTCCTCCCACTTCCTACAGACAAAGTGGGTGGCCATGGGTACCCGCATGGGCCCAAGCTATGCCTGCCTGTTTGTAGGTTACGTGGAACAATCCCTCTTCCGTAGCTACACTGGCCCTAAACCCCACCTCTTCCTCTGTTACATTGATGACTGTATCGGCACCGCCTCGTGCTCCCATGAGGAGCTCAAACAGTTCATCCACTTCACCAACACCTTCCACCCCAATCTTAAGTTCACCTGGATCATCTCCAATACCTCTCTCCTTCCTGGACCTCTCTGTCTCCATGTCTGGCAACCACCTAGAAACCAATATCCATTTCAAGGCCACCGACTCCCACAACTACCTAGAATACACCTCCGCCCACACACCTTCCTGCAAAAATGCCATCCCCTATCCCCAATTCCTTCGCCTCCGCCGCATCTGCTCCCAGGATGAGGCATTCCACTCCCGTACATTTCAGATGTCCTCGTTTTTCAAGGACCGCAACTTCCCCCCCTCAGTGGTCGAGAACACCCTCGACCGTGTCTCCCGCATTTCCCGCAACTCATCCCTCACACCCTCTCCCCGCAATAACAACCAAAACAGAATCCCCCTTGTCCTCACGTACCATCCCACTAACCTCCGGATCCAACGCATCATCCTCCGACACTTCCGCCATCTGCAATCCGACCCCACCACCAAAGACATTTTTCCCTCCCCACCCTTATCTGCTTTCCGGAGGAACCACTCTCTCTGTGACTCCCTTGTCCGCTCCACACTCCCCTCCAGCCCCACCACACCACCACACCCAGCACTTTTCCCTGCAACCGCAGGAAGTGCTACACCTGCCCCTACACTTCCCCCCTCACCCCCATCCCAGGCCCCAAGAAGACTTTCCACATCAAGCAGATGTTCACCTATACATCTGCTAATTTGGTATACTGCATCCGCTGTTCCTGTTGTGGCCTCCTCTACATCGGGGAAACCAAGCGGAGGCTTGGGGACCGCTTTGCAGAACACCTATGCTCGGTTCGCACTAAACAACTGCACCTCCCAGTCGCGAACCATTTCAACTGCCCCCTCCCATTCCTCAGACGACATGTCCATCCTGGGCCTCCTGCAGTGCCACAACGATGCTACCCGAAGGTTGGAGGAACTCATATTCCGCTTGGGAACCCTGCAGCCCAATGGTATCAATGTGGATTTTACAAGCTTCAAAATCTCCCCTCCCCCGCCACATCCCAAAACCAGCCCAGCTCGTCCCCGCCTCCCTAACCTGTCCTTCCTCCCACCTATCCCCTCCTCCCAACTCAAGCCCCACCCCCATCTCCTACCTACTAACCTCATCCCGCCCCCTTGACCTGTCCGTCCTCCCTGGACTGACCTATCCCCTCCCTAACTCCCCACCTACACTCACCTTTACTGGCTCCATCCCCGCCTCTTTGACCTGTCTGTCTCCTCTCCACCTATCTTCTCCTCTATCCATCTTCTATCCGCCTCCCCCTCTCTCCCTATTTATTTCAGAACCCCCTTCCCCTCCCCCATTTCTGAAGGAGGGTCGAGACCCGAAACATCAGCCTTCCTGCTCCTCTGATGCTGCTTGGCCTGCTGTGTTCATCCAGCTCTACACCTTGTTATGTCAGATTCTCCAGCACCTGCAGTTCCTACTGTCTCTGGTCCTGGAAGTAAAATGTCTTAACAATAGGAGTGGGTGAAGGGGGATCATATTGTGGATGCTGGTAATGGACTAATTCATATTAACTGGAGTCTGAGCAGAGTGGCCTTGTGTGGTGTGAATGTGTCAGAACATAGAACAGTACAGCACAGTACAGGCCCTTTGGCCCACGATGTTGTGCCGAACTTTTACCCTAAACCTAAGGTCTATTTAACTTCCACCCCTACCTTATACTATCATCCATATGCCTATCTAATAGCCGCTTGAATGCCCCTAATGAGGCCGACTCCACTACCCTCTTTGGCAGTGCATTCCACGCATCTACCACTCTCTGTGTAAAGAACCTCCCTCTGACGTCTCCCCTATGTCTACCTCGACTCACTTTAAAACTATGCCCCCTCGTAATAGCTACCTCCACCCTAGGAAAAAATCTCTGGCTGTTCACTCTATCTATATCTCTGATCATTTTATACACCTATCTATACCTCTGATCATTTTGTACACCTCTATCAAGTCAGTTAGGCTGTTTACTTCTGGATATGTATAAATATATTTTAGAATGTATAATCACCCTATCAAAAAGACCCACCAGCATTTTCTCTCAGACAGCTGATAATAGGCAGTAAATGTCACTTTTGCCAGTGTTGCCATTTCCTGAGAATGAATTTAAGGGTTCTGGGTTCTGGGTTCACCTGACTCCTTTCTGCTTGAATAATATACCTTGGGTCTCAGAGGCATGAATTAAATACAGTTCTCAAGGTGTGACTTGACAGTACAATTTTGACTAGTCTAAGTGGTAATGTGCAACATTTAGCACAAGCATAAATATTTTACTTAATACCCACCGACAGCTTCTCACTCCCCCTTCTCTTTTATGACTGTCTTTAAAGCTAATGTCTTTGACCAAGCTTTTAGTAACCCGGCCTAACATATGCTTTGGTTTAATATTAGTTTTTGTATGATGACGCTCCTGTGAAATGAGCTGGGACATTTATTATGTTAAAAAGGTTACATTGACACAAGATGTTGTTAATTTAATCCCCACTATGACAAAAAAAAAGCCACAATAACTCGCTCAGTTG
This sequence comes from Rhincodon typus, assembly GCF_021869965.1. Classification (NCBI taxonomy): domain Eukaryota; kingdom Metazoa; phylum Chordata; class Chondrichthyes; order Orectolobiformes; family Rhincodontidae; genus Rhincodon; species Rhincodon typus. Next base: position 14,782 of record NW_025968439.1, on the reverse strand, counting down.
ATGGTAGTCCCTGCAATAAGGTTAAGAGTTTGTGGCCTAGCTCTGTACTGTAGATAGACACAGATTTCCCTCTACCTTCACCGGGTGGCAAAGAATCTCTTAAGAAGGTTTACATAAATATGGGGCAAACTTACTCTGTTTTCTACCTGTCCCTTCAAATGGATTAAAAACAGACCTGTTCCTTTACTGCAATGAACCCACTCCATTTTCCTATTTATACTTTTTTGAGGCAATACTTTAGGCCAAGCTTAATAATGTTTATTACTATAGTAAATAATAATATTTATTTTTATATTGTTGTATCTCTATATTGTTCCATAATTTGGACAGCGTTGCAATGGTGTACTACACACTCGGGGGTCGTGTACTTCAGTTGATGTGCTAAATTGATTTTCTCTCTGTTTCTCTTTTGACCCTTTTTTTATTCTTCCATGGCTGTGGATGTCACTGATTGGGTCAGTATTCATTACCCATCCCTAATTGTCCTTGAACTGAATGGCCTACTAGGCATTTCAGAGAGCAGTTAAAAGTCAACTAAGTTTCTGCAGGTCTGAAATCCCATGTATGCCAGACCAGGTACAGACAGCAGATTTCCTTCCCTGAAGGACAGTATTAGGTTGTAATGGCAGTAGAATAGCACTAGGTTTCCGTGCTGTTTTCAGCCAGAGTACCAAATCTGTGCAAATATCCTCCCTAACTTTGTATTAGTTTACGGATGCATTAAATAAAACAATGAAGGATATGTGATACTTGGACATTTCTGGGACCCTAAAAAACCCATCTCTGACAGTTGGGCTATGACACCACATTGAGTTTTGATTGTAACTTCATCCTTTTAAAGCTTTGCTTGACGTGCAAGCTTTCTGAATGCCTTTCATTCTGATTTCAGAAAACCTATAACACTAACTTGGTGTGAAGTAACGTGTTAAGTAGAATGCGAATTTTCTGTGGTTAAAGGCAAGTTCAGTACTGATGTCACATAAAGAGTGAACAATGCTTGAACTGTTCCTTCATTTTTTGAGGATGGGGCAATATTTGAGAGATCAGCCATGGTCTTGTTAAACATCAGAGCAGGCTTAAAGGACTGCATTGTTTAAATTCTGATCCAATTTGTTATATTCTTACATAAGATAGAAGAGGAAAAACTCCAGATTCATTAAAGAGGCAGTTAGACACTGTGTTGGGGGCGCCATGAACTTGCGTAAAAAGTCAGTTTAAATGAAGTAAATCTGCACTGATTAGTATAAACTCAACAACTCAAGCATTTATGTTCTTAATGCATCATTCAAAGCTCATAGTTTTGATTTCCATGTTGTATAATCTTGTAGCTTGAGTTATATACATTATTGGCTATGAGAGGAGAGTAATTTAAATAATCGCTTTCTTAATGTGAGGCAGCTTGAGGAGTGATTTTTGTCAGTCAAACTAGTTATTGTATGTTTTAGGGATGGGCGATTGCAGCCTGCAGTGCCTACATCCCATATGCATGTACATTTATTCAAACAAATCAACATTGTTTCCATTTGTACCTAGGTATCTCAGGATCTGCCATTCCTACACCCCAGTGAAATCAGTGTCTTAAACCGTTTGTGCAAGTTAGGCACGGACTATATACGCTTCACTGAGTTTATTGAACAATACACTGGACATGTACAGCAGCAGGTAGGTTCTCTACTGAGAAGGTTTCCTCTTCCTTTCCTGACTGGCATGATGCCATTTGCTTTTTGGTACTTTGCCTGACTGAGCATTTTCTTTTATGAAGGTGTCTGGATAGTGGATGTCAGCGGAAGAGGCAGAAATTGGAAGGCATCAAAATCAATCTCACTCCATTTCATCCTGACTCTAAGTGTGATCAATTCCAACAGGAATTGTAATAGCTCCAGAGCAGGGCCTTCATTACAGTTTCCCCTTCCTAAACAAGAATGTGCTGAGCCAGATTGAAGGGACAGACCTAGGTATCAAATAACGTTGGCTAACTAAGACTGCCTGTTTTGATTGAACTGGGTCATTTTTAATACATTCATGGGATGTAGGCATCGCTGACTGGATCAGCATTTATTGCTTATCCCTAGTTGCCCTTGGGAAGGTGATGGGGAACTTGAATTGCTGTGGTTCATTTGGTGTAGTTAAACCCACAATGCCTTTAGGGAGAGAGTTCCAGCAAAACTAAAGGAATGGCCATATAGTTCCAAATCAGGATAGTGAGAGGCTTGGAGGGGAACTGCAGGTGTTCCCATGTATCTGCTGCCTTTGTACTTCTGGAAGCTTCTTGAGTTATGTTGGATCTGTGCCCATCCAGGCAAGTATTCCATCACAGTAGTTGCTTGTGCCTTGCAGATGGTGTACACACTTTGGGGAGTTGAGTGGTGAGTTACTCATTCCAAGATTCTTGGCCCCTGACCTGTGCTTGTAGCCACAGTGCTTATATGGCTAGTCCAGTTCAGTTTCTGATTAATGATAGCTTCTAGGATGTTGATTGTGGGTCTCCATGATCGAAATTAAATGTCAGGAGGAGATGGTTAGATTCTCTCTTGTTGGAAATGGCTATTCCCTGGCACTTGTGTGGCGCAATGTTAGTTGTCACTTGTCAGCTGAGCCTTGATATTGTCCAGGTCTTGAAGCGTTTGGACGTGGACTGCTTCCGTATCTGAGGAGTTGTGAATCGTGCTGACATTGTACAATCATTAGTGAACATCTCCACTTCTGACCTCACGATGGAAGGAAGATCATCGATGAAGCAGCTGAAGATGGTTGGGCCTCGGATACCATCCTGAGGGTTCCCTGCTGTGATGTCCGGGAATTGACATGACTGACTTCCAACAACAGCACTATACTCCCTTTGTGCCAGGTTTTATTTCATTAGGGAGCTTTTCTGTCTGATTCCCATTAATTCCAGTTTCTTAAGGCTCCTTGATGCCACACACAGTCAAATGTGGCCTTGATGTCAAGGGCAGTCACTCTCACCTCACCTCTGGAGTTCATCTCTCATCCAGTGAGCAGATTATTGCTAAACAACTGCTGCTTGTTGTCACTGTTGATGATGACAACATTCCATCACGTTACTGATGATTGAGAGCAGACGGCTGAGGTGGGAATGTCTTCCCTATGTTTGATCTGATGCCTTGAAATTTCATGGGGTTGGGGGTCAATGTTGAGGATTTCTGTGGCAACACCCTTCGTTATGATGGGTCTGTCCTGCCAATGGGACAGGACTTAACCAGGGATGCTAATGATGTTATCTGGGACATTGTGTTTGAGGTATGATTCTGTGAGGATGACTGTTGCTTTATTATCTGTCTAAGACAGCTCTCCTAATTTTAGCCCTGGCCCCCAGATGTAAGTAAGGAGGACTTTGTAGGCTTGACAGGACTGTGTTTGCTGTTTTTGTTTCCAGTACCTTGGTCTGTGTCACGTGGTCAATTGGGTTTCATCTTCTGATCTTGATAGTTGAATTATTCTGGCTGACTGAGACGTCAGGTCGACTGTCATGAAGTTTTCTCCACAGAATTGTCTTGAAATGCCAAGTAAAATTTAAGCAGAAGTTATGCACAAAAATAAACCATTCTGCCTATGCTTATGGCAGTTCTTTAACTGGAGATGTCTGTTCTAATCCCCTTTCCATAATATTTCTTTTCAAATATTTACATAATTTTCATTTAAACAGTGCAGTATCTGTCACTTTGGAGAACCATTTTGTGCTGAAATAAATCTCTGTGAAAGCATTTCTTTTAACTTCACCTTGCTATTCTCCTGCTGCAGCTCAGCCTGTTTCCATATTATTGATATAAATAATCCATCTCTACTTGTCCTCTGGAAAACCCTTCATAATGTTGATCCTCCTTTAACCTTTCCTCTTCCAGTGAATAAAGCCGCAATATTTCAAGTTGCGAATCCTAAATATAACAGGAATACATAGAGCACAGAGCAGAGAGAGAGAAGCCATATAACCCAAACACACTACTTATGTTGCACTCAAGCCCCTCAAACCCGACATCATTCTTCAATGTCCTTTTCTAATGAGTTTCCTACATGCACGGAGCTACGCACAGTAGTCAAATAACATAGTAACAAATACCTAAGATGGCGCTGTAAGTGGTACAGTAGTTACAATCTGGTTACAATTTCAACCTGACTTCCTTTCTTTAACCTTCAACTGGGAATGGACAATAAATACTAGCCCAACCAGCAACACCCACATCCCACAAATGAATTTAAAAAACCCGTGTGTCAAAAGCTGAGAAACGCCTTCACCTTTTCGTCCATGTTTTCATATTTATCTTCATTTTGTTTTCATTGTTTTTCATGTAGTCTTTCTGAACACAATAATAGAAGCAAAAATCTTGGTGCTATTCAGAATTCCATTAGATACAATGACAGGAGTATTATTATGAACATGGTAATAGTGACACGGGTTATTAAGAATTCTACATATTATAACAGGAGGGTTATTGTGGAAGCAATGAAATTCGTTGCAGGAATTGACTGCATGTCAAGAATTAAACAAAACTGTAAAAGGTAAATTATAGTTCTAACAGATTCAACTATTTCCAGTTATTTTATAACATCTTAACATTAAAGCATTATAGCTGACACATTGTAAAGTGAGGCATTTAACTAGCAGATAATAAATGCACCTCAGTAGGTTTCATAACAGTGTAATGGGTATAATCAACAGAAGTCTTTGTTTGGCTTAATATAAAACATTTAGGCACAATATATAAGGGAGAATATGGATTTTCTTTTCCAGTTTTATACAAAATACGAAGAAGTTGGAACACAATAACAGGCCATTCATCCCAGCAGCTCTAAGTTGCCCTTTACCTTTGACAAGAGAAAGTGGTTACAGTCTCATTTACCCACTCTGTTCTTTTACCCTATTTTCTTCCTAATCTTGTACTGACTTCTGTCATGCAGTGAATCTTATGTTACAGGAGTGCCACCCGACCCAGCAAGGCCAGGCTGGATTGTATGGGATTTATCTTCGTGCCTTTTGTACTGGGTTAGACTCCATGCTGCAGCCCTACAGACAGGCTTTACTTGATCTTGAACAGGAGGTACCTATCTTCAACTTGTATGATAAATTGGTGAAATGCTAAACATGAAACATTTAAATAGTTTCACTATCATTTGAAGCAAAGCCGCATAGTTGTTAATATTTCAGTAAAATTGTCAGTTCTAGTTGAATATCTTATTCCGTCAAACTGTGTGAGGACGACCAGCGATGCAATTCTAGTTTCTTTGTTTCTGAAATCTAATGCCCACTCCACTCGTTCCGATGTTTCAGGTGGCTGAGACAGATCCCACAGTCCTAAAGGGACATCATAGAGATCTATTGCTGCCCTGGTCTAGACTGCTCCCTTGGCCAACATCACTCTGATGTACAAACATGTGAAAATGACAGGCAGACAAAGACCAGCTGTTATGGTGTGACTGCGAATCTCCAATTCCCCCAGTCACCAGAAATCTCCTGGGATTCAGGAACAAAAAGCTTGGGAAATTCCTCCCTGACCTGTTACTGAGATGAAAAAAAAAGCAAACTGTAGGACTGCACAGTGACCATTTGACACGTTGTTGAATGTCCTTTGGTACATTAAAGGCAATGCACTGGTCAGAAAGAAACAGCATGCATTTAGATAGTGTCTTCCCCAAGTTCACAGCCTCTTGACATTCCAAAACTCTTTCTAGCCAAATAAGTACTTTTCATGTGTACCCGGTTGTGGTTAGGAAGAACAGCAGCCAATTTTAAGTGCAGTAAACTCCCAGAAGCCGCAGAGCGATAAATAACCAAGTTTTCTGTTGAATTTTTAAAGGTTCTTTCATGGACTGTGAGCATCACATTGCTAGGCCAGCACTTGTTGCTCATCCCTACTTGCCCTTAATCTGAGTGGCTTGCCTGTCCATTTCAGGATGGCAATTAAGAATCAACCACAATGCTGTGGATCTGGAGTCACATGTAGGCCAGACCGGGTAACGACGACAAATTTCCTTCACTAGAGTACATTAGTGAACCAGATTGATTGTCACAAAAATACAATAATAGTTCCATGGCAACTAATAATGAGATTAGCCTAGTATTCTAGATTTTATTTATTGAATTTGAATTCTACCAGCTGCCATGGTGAGATTGAACCCATGTCCCCAGAGGCATTGCCGTTATGCCTCTGTCTCCCTGATTGAGTGCTGAAATTGACTATATGATAGTGTTCTTTTTTCCTGAAGAATTCTAATGTACATTTCAAGCTAATGTTGTTCTTGTATTTCTACTTTGCAGTTCTTGGCAGACGCCCACCTCTCCATCTCTCATGTTAACTATTCTTTGGATCAGGTAAGCTCCTGTTACAGCATTTTCAAGTTGAAATGTGTCTTAAAATATTGCGGCGTTACAATATTGAGGACAAATCAGTGAATCTCTTAACGGGACTGCTTATGGACAGATGACAATGGACTGTGCAGTCAGGATTTTAGAGCCAGGAATAGAAATAAGCCATTCAGTTCCTCTATCCTGATGATAAGTGGAATTCTCAAGGATAACATGGAAGACTTTAAAGTAATGCAGTTATGATTAGGATATGCAAGTATAGAGTTACTCATTATATTTTCTGAATTGTACTGTTACTCCCTCACACGTTTCATCTTTTTTTGAGTGTAATCCGGAATTGTGGCACTCTACTACAAAGAATTCAGCTGAGACTGTCTTAAACCTTATCCGACAATTGATGATGCCGATAGAAGCTGTTAAATCCTGAAATACGCTGAGCCGAGATGCTCTGATACAATATTGACTTTTCCTCATTACCTAATGCTTTATTTCGTTGCCAGTTTCAGCTGCTGTTCCCATCTGTTATGGTGGTAGTCGAACAAATGAAATCTCAAAAGGTAAGTGTTAGTCTGAAAAGATCTACTTGTGATCCAAATTATTGCCCAGACATTTACTGTCCACACTATGGACAGTCTGCCCTTCTCTTCTAATACTTATTCAGTGGGATCCAAGTAACATGCTAACTTGATAATACTTTCTGATTTAACTCTTCTCTTTTCCACCTTTGGGGTGTATGGATGAGAAATACGTTAGGCATGGCTCAGTTGTACTGTGCTTCAGAGTCAGAAGGTTGAAAACCCTTGCTTTAGACTGAGACATGAAACAGAGTCCTTATCTACCCTGTCAGTTGAGCGTAAAAGAATTTGTGCACTGTATAAATTCCAGCAGTATAAATATTTAAGATTTATCAGACTTCAGGCAAAGAAGTAGGCGGTTACAGACATTCATCTTCAAAAATAATTACACACTTACCCTGCGATCTTAATGTGTTAATGGTTAGTAAATATGTTAAACCTATAGAGATATCAAAAAGAAATGATGTCTGTCCACCTTGTGTTCCAGGCTTGCTGAATGACTGTTTACACCATTTTGTATATCAACAAATTAATATTCAGTTCAAGGTCAAATATTCATTGCCTTTTTAATTAACCTGGATTCTGTGATGGGCTTCATGAACAATGTTGATAGTTGTAGCTATGCAGTTTCACTATTACCTTTCCTTTCTTATCTCTTTTATCTTATTTGTGTGGCTATAATAAATGGATTGTGCACTTCGTATCCTAAGCTCTTACATATGCTTTAGCTTTTAGGGAAATAGGCTCCGGTATTTGCTCTGTAAACACCTCATGTCTCTCTCTCTCTCTCTCTAGCTCTCTCTTTCTCCCTCTCTCTGGCCACCCCCTCACCACCGCACAACAATCATCTGACTGTCTGTCTCTCACTCGCTTCCTTAAAGCATTCCCTGACAAAGTCCTGAATGAATATCACCTTATGTGTCTCAGTGGTCAAGTTTTGTTTCGTACTGCCACAGTGAAGTTCCTTAGAGACCTTTTGCTGTGTTGGTGGTACTATATAAATGCAAGTTGTTGTCTTTTGGAAACCTAATTGAATTCTGTAGTCATTGGGATTTCAGGAAAGCCAGGGAAAGTGGGGTAAAAGATTCCTACTATGTCACCTTGAACTGTGAACTGTTCTTTCAGTGTCACTTTGCATCTGCTGGGAGTTTATTGAACTGTGTAACACTTGGAGCAAACGGCAACTATTATGGGCCTGTCATTAATGATGAGAGTAATTTGAATGATTAATTAAGAGTGTCATGCAAAAAACATCATTCACAGCATAAAACCACATTGACTGAAAACATGATACATTTTCCTATGGTGCATTGGCATTGATACATAAAATAAGCCTATTAATAGCATTCGGCATGGCTTCCTTCAACTAATCTGCGCAATAACAACTTGCATTTATATGGTACATTTCACACTCCAAGACATATCACAGGAGCATTATCAGGTAAAATTTAACGTCCAGCGCCATGAGATATTAGGACAGGTGACCAAAAGCTTGGTGAAAGAGATAAGTTATAAGCAACATCTTAAAGGAAGGAAGAGAGAGGGAGGGAGTTCCATAGCCTTGACAGCTACAAGAAGAAAACCCTATGACACCAGAAGCCATAATATAAAATACCTAATACAGCATGTAGCAAGTTGGTTTTACAGGAGTAGTCTCTTTCATACATTTGAAAATGTGACAATATCTTCCGTGGCATTGTAGCTTATTACAGCACTCAGCCATAAAGACCAGAAGGTCCCACGTTCATTGATTTGCAACACATACCATGTCAGTGTTTGCACTCTACACATTCTTCATCTTGCTCTCCTTCATCTCATTCTATCAGCGTATTCTTCTGTTCCTTTCTCCTGTCTCTATTCAAGTTCCTTAAAAGTATCTGTCATCTTTTCCTGATCTGGTCTATACTTGATTCCAGACCCACAGCAATGTGTTTGACTCTTAACTGCCTACTGAAATTAGTGCTCACTAGCCACTCAATTCAAAGGGCAATTAGTGATGGGCAATAAATGCTAGCCCAGCCAGTGACACTCACATCTCATAAACGAATTAAAAAAGAACTACTCAACTGAACTACTCCCTGCGGTAGAGAGCTCTACATTCTCACCACTTGTAGGTGAAGAGGATTTTCATGAATTTCCCGTTGAATTTGTTGGTGGCTATGTTATATTTATGAACTCTAGTTTTGGTCTTCCCCACAATTGGAAACATCTTCTCCATGTCTGCCTTTCTGAGCCCTGTCATGATCTGAAAGACCGCGTTTTGTTCACCCCTCACTCTTCCAATTTTTTTCCAGCCTGGTCTGGCTTTCCTTACAGTTGTAGCTTTTCAGTCCCTGGTCTGTATGAAATTAGCGGGTCTCAGTAAAAGCAGCATTAAACCATGTACAGTCAGCATCTGTGTAACTGGGTTAAAGATGGTAAAATGTAGTCAGAATACCTTTCTTGCTTGCTATGGAACCTTCATTTGAGAGTGCATAAACATGGTTGTTGAATGAGGACAGGATCCAGATTAATATGATGCTTTACCTTATCATGCTGATGCTCAATGTCTGTGCTGGTGCCTTGGGAAGCTGCTGGTGGTTGGTTAACCCTGTAAGAGCCAGGAGGAAGGTAGAATAGAATGATGTCTCTAGAAATTAAATGTAAGTTTTCTTAAGCTGTAAATAAATGGTTACTGGTGGAAAAGACAGGTTGTGTTTCACAATTTCTTTATTTTCCATCTTAGATTCATGGCTGTCAACTTCTGGAGACCGTTCACCAACACAGCTGTGGGGGGCTTCCACCAGTCCGCAGTGCACTGGAGAAGTAAGAGACCAGGCAGTTTATTCATACTCCATTCCACAGGACTTTTGTCTTTATTTAGGTTGAAGACATTAAGAAGACATTTATTAGTTTTATTGGTAAATTACTCATGGTTGTACTCATAAGACGTAGGAGCAGATATTGACCATTCAGCTCATTGAGTCTGATCCGTCATTCAATAAGCACATGGCTGATGTAATTATGGGGATAGGGTGGGGATGGGTCTGGGTGAGATGCACCCCAGACAATTTGGTGCAGACCTGGGGGCCGAATGGCCTCTATCTGCACTGTAGGGATTCTATGATTCCATGACCTGTCTGTATTTCTCTACAGATTCTTTCTGTCATCTCCATCATTGCCTTTCCAACTATTTTTGTGTCATCTGCCATCCTGGCTATAGCACATTCACTTTCCTCATCCAAATCATGAATATTTATTGTAAATAATTGTGACTCCTGCACTGATCCTTGTGGCACTCCGCTGGTTACAGGCTGCCATCCTGAAGATGCACACCCTACCCACCCCACACCCCCACCACCACCTCCCCCCCTACACACACACACACACACACACACACACACACACTTATCCCAACTCTCTGCTTTCTACTAATTAGCCAGTCTTCTATCCTAGCTAATATACAACCTCAATAACATGTGCTTTTATTAAGTAGCCTAATGTGTGCACCCTACCAAATGCCTTCTGAAGATCCATATATCTCAGATTCACTGCTTTCCCTTTCTCTAACCTGTTTGTTACTTCCTCAAAGAATTCTAATAAATTTATCAGGCATGATTTCCCCTTCGTGAAGCGATGCTGACTCTGCTCGAACATATTATGTATATAATAATGCTGTGCTATTGCATCTTCCATAAGAGATACCCAGTAGTGGACATTAAGCTAACTGGCCTATAATTACCTGTGTTTTGTCTCCTTCCCTTTTTAAATAAAGGTGATGTGTTGGCAGTTTCCCACTCCTCTGGGACTTTCCCAGATGGAGAGAGAAACTTCAGAAAGCTGGCATTAAGAACAACCAAGTGACCAGAGTCGGTAACTGCACTGTGGCACAGGAAATAGAATGGGAAATGTTGGCATAATAATAATTTGGAAATTATGGCCTGGAAATGGGACTACAAGACTATAACAGCAGGAAGCACATGCCCTACTCAACATATGCACCAAACACAGACAAATGGTTGTGCAATTAGTCCTGCTATTCTCATAGTTTTTTTAATATGGTTGGATCAATTAGTACAGATGTGGTCTGAATTTTATTTTCCGAAGTCTAACACTTCACAGTCAAATGAATGGGGATAGTCATAAATACCAGATTGTTGACAAAGCAACTCTTTGTGTAGTCCAGCATTGTTCCTAACATAACCCAGAGCCCACTTACAACCCAGCTACTCCTCCACCATCTGCTGCTCAGGATTCTTATAGACCTGGGTTCACTATGAGTTTGGCATCTCCTCTCTCCCCTGCTATTCAGTGAGAGAAATCAAAATATATGCTATGAGGCAAGGCTATTCAAGCATCCATAGTCCCAGTGCCATTAGAACTGTCAGCCCTGTAATATTCACACCTCAATTCTGTAGTCCACGTTGACGTACTCCCAGTACAAGATCTGAGCTCACTAAAAAGTCCAAATGCTTTTTTTTCTGAAAATTGTTCTTGAACAGCAAGCTACTTCACCCTTGCAATGGGAAATGGAATTCCTTTTTCATTATGGGGAGGACATTATGTGCCAAACTCAGCCTTTGATAATACTTTACAATTTAATTGTTGCCTCATTACACGCTATGAGTACTATCAACAATAATGGTAGGACAGGAAGGACCTTGTTGCAGTACTTGCTATGCACAGGTGGGGTTTTAAAATTCTATAACCTAATTACAGGTGAAGGTTCAAAGTGTAAGATGTCACAAGTGTTAAAATTCGTAGGAGCAAAGCTGAGAAGTAACAGCTAGGTGATGTTGAACTTGGATACTTAAAAGCATTGAAAAAAATGGGAACCTTGGTGATCAGCTTTTGAGAATTTAGGAAAAAATGAGTTTGAAACAAGGGCAAGAATGATACATTTCTAGACTTTAGGATGTAGTGGAACATTCTAAAGCTTATGAAGTACTTCTGAAGTGTAGTCACTGCAGTGGCATAGGAGATATTAGCACTTGCCTTGACTTTTGGTGGTTAAGAAAGCAGCATTGGAAATTTAGGGGGTGAACTGAAAGGAATAAAGGTCATAATATAATATCTAATAAAATAAAGACCTAAGAGTCGTTGGTAATAAATGCAAATATGTTAATAAGTTGCTGCCCTGTCCCAATGCAGGATCCTAGCAGTGTGTCATGGTGTGATGTACAAGCAGTTATCTGCATGGATGCTGCACGGCCTGTTACTGGACAAGTATGAGGAGTTCTTTATCAAGCAAGGGCCTTCCTCTGACAGTGTTAGCACCCAGCCTGAGGAGGAAGATGAAGAAGATCTGGGAATCAGAGGCTTGACTGGAAAGCAGCTCCGGGAGCTTCAAGACTTGGTAAGGAGCAGAAGCACCAAGAGTAAAAATGACTCCAATTTGTAAGGAAGTATCATGTATCCCTGTGAGGCTGTATGAGTGTATAAGATGACAAATAGTGATTGTACATTAGAGACGTCCATCCATTCATTCCCATCTGCATTCAATGCTACAGTAATGTGAAGACCATCGCTTCTTATCGTGTCTTGTGAACTGCTTAGTAGGAAAAGCAGAACAGAAAGGACAATGAAAAAGAATTGTTTTAAGCTTTGGGCAAAAGTTTTCCAGATCTGCCTGATGCATTTAGAAGGATTGATGGGCAAACTCAATTGGAGTCAAAAAAGGCAGGTTGAAGTTTTGCTATCAAGCTCTCAGCACCTTTTGGGGTGGTGAGGGTCAGGTGCGTCATGTGAGAGGCATCAATGTAGAGTCATACAGCTGTACAGCACAGAAACAGACCCTTCGGTCTGACTCGTCCGTGCCGACCAGATATCCTAAATCTCGTGCCATTTGCCAGCATTTGGCCCATATCGTTCGAAGCCCTTCCTATGCATATACCCATTCAGATGTCTTTTAAATCTTGTAATTGGACCAGCCTCTAACACTTCCTTTGGCAGCTCATTCCATACATGCACTACCCTCTGTGTGGAAAAGTTGTCCCCTGCATCCCTTTTAAATCTTTCCCCTCTCCCCTTAAACCTATGCCTGCTAGTTTTGGACTCTGCTACCCTGGGGAAAAGACCTTGGCTATTCACCCTATCCATGCCCCTCATGATTTTATAAACCTCTACAAGGTCACTCCTCAGCCTCCGACACTCCAGGGAAATCAGCCCCAGCTTACTCAGCCTCTACCAATAGCTCAAAGCCTCCAACCCTGGCAGCATCCTTATTAATCTTTTCTGAATCCTTTCAAGTTTCACAACATCCTTCCTATAACAGGAAACTAGAATTGAACGCCACATTCCAAAAGTGGCCTAACCAATGTCCTGTACAGCTGCAACATGACATCCCAATTCCTATACTCAATGCACTGACCAATAAAGGCAAACATACTAAATGCTTTCTTCACTATCTAGTTTACCTACGACTCCACTTCCAAGGAACTATGAACCTGCACTCCAAGGTCTCTTTGTTTAGCAACATACCCCAGGACCTTACTGTTAAGTGTGTAAGTCCTGCCTTGATTTGCCTTTCCAAAATGCAGCACCTCACATTTATTTAAATGAAACTCCATCTGCCATTCCTCGTAATGTGGCTCTGCTTTTAATCTGAACTCTGTAACATCTGCGGGGGTGTTAAGGCAAAATTAAGCAGTGTTCATGGATTGTAGGGAATGAAGAGTTGTCTGGATGCATTTTAATTACGGTGCCCATAAGGCACAGCAAGTATCACGGGTTCAGAGGAGCCTCCCGAGAATGGTCCCAGGAATGGAAAGCTTAACATATGCGGAATGTTTGAGGACTCTGGGACTATATTCATTGGAGTTTAGAAGGATGAGGGGGGATCTAATTGAAACTTTCAAAATACTGAATGGCCTGGACAAAGTGGATGTTGGGAAGATGCTTCCATTGGTAGCAGAGTCTAGGACCCGAGGGCACGGTCTTGGAGTAAAGGGAAGACCTTTTAGAATGGAGATAAGGAGAAACTTCTTCAGCCAGAGAGTGGTGAATCTGTGGAATTCACTGCCACAGAAGGCTGTGGAGGCCAGGTCATTGAGTACATTTAAGGCTGAGAAAGATAAGTTCTTGATTATCAAGGGGATCAAGGGTTACGGGAGAAAGCAGGAGAATGGGGTTGAGGAACTTATCAGCCATGATTGAATGGCAGAGCAACCTTGATGGGCCGAATGGCTTAATTTCTGCTCCTATGTCTTATGGTTTTATGGTCTTATAGAATTTGCTGTCTGTTACATTTGGTGTTTTACCTGCATATGTATATGTGATGAACTAAGAAGAACATAATTGCATAGAAAAATCTGCTCCACTACTGAGAAGAAGTCACTCACTGGGTGTAATTTTCGATTTTTTGAAACCAAGTAAAAGTCTAAAAGTTTAGTCCTGCCCACCTGCTCCAGTTAGGTCTGCTGATGATAGCCTGAATGGCTGCCTAGCTCAGGTGAGCTTGTTGATCAGATCAGACTTCACCCCTAATACTGTAATGGAACTGAATTGAATTAGCTTTATTGTCACTTGTGCTCAAATGAGTACTGTGAAAAGTTTATAAGTTGCCTCTTACAGTGATATCTTAGGTACAAAGCTACATAGGTAGATTCTTGGGTACAAATTCTTAGGAAAAAAAATAGAAAAATAAATAAAATCTCCAGCATTACAGATCTTCAAAAGTACAAAATCATTTGTCATAAATTAGAAAAATAAAGAAATCCAGGTTCAGAATAATAGTGCATCCATGATAATATATCAAAGAGAAATAAAGAAATTTTGAGAAAAGCAAATTTAAAACAGAGTCTACTTAGTCCAGTTCGTGGCTCAGATTTGATGTGATTGAGACTTCTGGTGAGCTGATCAACATGGAGAGTCTACACTCTAAAACACTGTAAGCTTCTGTACAAAGAAA
>NW_025968438.1:22652-25000 GCF_021869965.1 Rhincodon typus | reverse complement strand
TGCCCAGAGGGCAGTTAGGGAGTCAACCACATTGCTGTGGGTCTGGAGTCACATGTAGGCCAGACCAGGTAAAGATGGCAAGCTTCCTTCCCCAAAGGGTATTAGTGAACCAGATAGATTTTTCCCAGCAATTGACAACAGATTCACAGTCATCAGTAGACTCTTTAATTCCTAATTGTTATTGAATTCCGATTTCATTGTCTGCCATGGCAGGATTTGAACTCAGACCTTAGCAGTCTCTGGATTAATAGTCTCGTGATAATACTATTTGGTTATCAGCAGATGTTGACTCTACCTGATTATCTTGAATTTTTCCAAGTGCCCTGCTATAACATCTTTGATGATAACATCTTTGATGATAACTTTTAATGCTTTCCCTTTAGATTTTAAATGAATTGTAGTGTAATCTCTGTCGTCCCTCCTCCCCTCTCTGCCTCCCCACTTTCTGCATACAGGAATTCAATTTGCTGTTTTCCAACCTAAAGGAATTTTTGAATCGGGGGCCTTTTGGAAAATTAAAACTAAGGTAGTGCTCTAGACCAAAGAGCTCTGTCAGCCTGCCTCTACAACTATTTGTTCAGTACCACTTCTCTGGTGATTTGCGACTATTTTCAGTTCCTCTCTTCCAATTCCTGCTTTACAACTGTTTCTAGTATTGATACTTGTATCCCCTGGAGAAGAATGATACATATTTGTCTGCAGCCTGCATAATTTCTATCGCTAATTCCCTGGATTCGCTTTTTGTAGGGCCAATGTTCACTTTAACTTCTTTTAATTATCTGTAGCCACCTTACCATCTGTTTTTATATTTCTAGTTAGCTTTCTCTTGTACTGCAATATTTTCCTCCTTCTTAATCTTTTAGTCATTCTTTATTATCTCATATTCTGCTGGATCTTCTGACCTACCACTTATTTTTATCAATTGTCTATTTCTTTGTGTGTGTTCTGAAATATCCCTCAAACGTCTGCTACTTCTTATCTATTGATTTTTTCCCCTTAACCTAACTTGTCAATTTAATTTGCTCTGCTTTCATAACCTCATGATTGTCCTTACTTAAGTTTAAAACATTAGATTCGCACTTACTCTTCTGTCCTTCTAACTGAATGTATATATTCAGATTATGATCACTGCTCCCTGGGGGTGCCTTTACCGAGTAAAAACTGAAAGAAATGTGGATGCTTGCAAATCAGAAATAAAACAGCAATTGCTGGAAGAGCTCAGCAGGTCTGGCAGCATCTGTGGAGAGAAAGCAGGGTTAACGTTTTAGGTCGAGGAAGGGTCACTTGACTCCATATGTTAACTCTGATTTCTCTTCACAGATGCAGCCAGACCTGCTGAGCTTTTCCAGCAATTTCCGTTTTTGTGCCTTTACTGAAGTTATTAATTAATCTTATCTCTGTGCACAATGCTAGATCTGGTATATCCTACTGACTGGTTGTCCTTAGAACACACTGTTTAAAGAAACATTCCCGAGAACATTCTATGGGATCCTCATCTAGGCTGATTTTTTTTTCTATTCTGTGTACAGATTAAAATCTCCCGGGCTTATTGTTGTACATTTGACAAGTTCCTGTTATTTAGTCTGGTTTCTGAAGCTGAGATAGAGTTTGGAATCTGCTATGACTCTTCAGAAGTGAAAGGGGCTAGAAATCGGTGGGTTTTGTGTGGCAGACAATGGAGGGGAGAGGGTGTCCACAGCTAAAGACAAAGGGAATGTTAATGGTGGTAAAGTAGCGATAACAAATAGAAATGAAAAGGAGACACTGATCTATTCCACTGCGGGCCAAGCCAATAACATACATTACAAACGTTGACCATGTTTCTGTCCTCACAGCTGCTGCCGGACCCGCTGAGTTTCTCCAGCATTTTCTGTTTAAATTTCAGATTTCCAGCTTCTGCGGTGTTTTACTTTGATTCAAGCTGCTGTTCTTCTCTCTCCAGAATTCAGGCTCTGGTTCAGCCGAGACAACAAGGTGCAGGGCTGGATAAACACAGCAGGCCAAGCAGCATCATAGGAGCAGAGAGGCTGACGTTTCGGGCCTAGACCCTTCATCAGAAAAGGGGGAGGGGAAGGGGGTTTTGAAATAAATAGGGAGAGAGTGGGAGGCGGATAGAAGAGGGATAGAGGAGAGGATAGGTGGAGAGGAAACAAACAGGTCGAAGAGGCGGGGATGGAGCCAGTAAAGGTGAGTGTAGGTAGGGAGTTAGGAAGGGGATAGGTCAGTCCAGGGAGGACGGACAGGTCAAGGGGGCGGGATGAGGTTGGTCGGTAGGAGATGGAGGTGCGGCTTGAGGTGGGAGGAGGGGATAGGTGGGAGGAAGAACAGGTTAGGGAGGCAGGGACGAG
>NW_025968438.1:0-2652 GCF_021869965.1 Rhincodon typus | reverse complement strand
TCAGCCTCTCTGCTCCTATGATGCTGCTTGGCCTGCTGTGTTCATCCAGCCCTGCACCTTGTTGTCTCGGATTCTCCAGCATCTGCAGTTCCTACTATCGCATATTTTTAAGATGAGAGGGGAAAGATTTAAAAGGGACCTGACGGGCAATGTTTTCACTAGGAGGGTGGTTTGTCCGTGAAATGTGCTGCCAGTTGAAGTTGCAGGACATTTAGAGGTTGTAGCTGTACATCTGGACGGGTACACAAATAGGAAAGGTGCAGAGGGATACGGGCCAAATGCAGGTAAATGTTGGTTTGCTTTGGGAAACCTGGTCGGCATGGATGAGATGGGCCGAAGGGTCTGTTGCTGTGTGACTCTATGAACAGTTCGGGCGTCGTACCTGATGCCGAGATGAGAGCTTAAGCGCGTATCCGTGCTGTCACTGAGGCCGCGGTTCCACCACTGTCTCACCACCAGACTCCATCCCCGCCTCAGCCTATCGCTGCTCCCACCCGTTTGAGGTTGCCTCCAGACCCAACCCGTTCCCGAGCGCTCCTGCTTCCCCGGTTTTACCCTAACTACAGGTCGATCGAATCTCTGCTGGCCACATACAAACCCACACCACGTAGTGTTCACCCAAACCACAAAGCCCACCCCCCACCCATGCTCACAGCAGCTCCTTTTTGACTGCACCTACAGCGAAGGGACAGCAGAGGATCAAGGTAGAGCCTTATCACCACTTTCTCATAGGCAGCTGGGCAAGAAGTGATGCCCATATCCTGTGAAAGGATTAAAAAATAAAATCCGCACCAGCTCACGATTAAGTGGCACTTCGATTCTAGGACAGAATCATAGAATCCCTGCAGGGGCAGAAAGAGGCCATTCGACCCATCAAGTCCACACCCACCCTCTGAAGAGCATCTCACCCAGTGCAAGACCGAATCCCAGCAAATGAAGCCGGTCAAGTGGTTGAAGTTTCAGCGGGCGAGCGTTTTGGGGACCGTGACCATACCTCTCGCCAGTTTCAATGTCATTACGGAAAGAGACACGAATAATGCAGAAGTTAAGCATCTCAACTGGGGTAATGTGGACTTCACCAGTTTCAAAATCTCCCCACCCTCCCTCTCATCCCCACATCCTTGACCTGACACAACCTGTCCATCTTCTCTCCCACCTGTCCACCCCCCCACCTCACTGACCAATCCCCACCACTCCCTCTACCTGCACTCACCTATCACCATCCCACCCACCTTCCCCAGCCCCACCCCTCCTCTCTATTTATGTCCCAATTCCCTTCCCCGTCCCCCATTTCTGAAGAAGGGTCCCGACCCGAAACGTCAGCTTTCCTGCTCGGCCTGCTGTGTTCATCCAGCTCTACACCTTGTTATCTCAGACTTCCAGCATCGGCAGTTCTTACTATCCAAACTGGGGAGGAAGGCCAAATTTCAGTATCATGAGGCAGTATCGGGCAAACATAGACTGGGAGCATCAACTTGCACATGAGTTTACGTTTGGAAAGCGAGTGTTTTTTTTAAGAAACAAGTAGTAGTAGTAGCGAGAATTCAGGGCCAGCGAGCTCCTGCCGAGAGTGAAGGGCAAGGGCAGCAAATCCTGGGAACGCTGCATGTCAGGGGATTGTTAAAGAGAAAGGAGGAAGCGTCTTGTCAGGTACGGAGCATGAGAAAACAGGGGAGGTCCTTCAAAAGTATAGAGAGAGTGTAGTAGGTTGCTTAAAAAGGAAATCTGGAGGGCAAAGAGGGACGACGAAATATCTCTGGCAGACGGGATCAAGGGAAGCCCCGAGGCTTTTTATATGTACGTTAACAGTAAGAGAATTACCAGGGAAACAGTGGGACCTATTAATCATCAAAAGGGCAACTTGTGGGTGGAGGCCGTGGATGTGGGTGAGGTCATAAATGAATACTTTTCTCATCGGTATTCACAGAGGAGAAAGACATTGTTAACAGGGACGGTGAGGCTCCACAACACGTTGGGATTAACAAAGAGGGGATATTAGAAGTTTTCACGGGCATACAGGCGCAAATTTCCTGAGGGCCTTACAAGATTTGTCCCAGGCTGCTATGGGAAGCAAGGGGGGGGGGGGGGGGGGGGTGGAGAGAGATTGCTGGGGCCCTGGTGGAGATAGTTAATGCTTCACTGACCACAGGTGAAGTGCCGAATGACTGGAAGACAGCTCATGTGGTTCCTTTGTTCAAGGAGAGCAGCAGGAGTAGGCCAGGTACTTACAAACCAGGTAGTGGCAGGAAAATTATTGGAAAAAAAATTCTTAAGGACGGGGCTAATCGATTACTTGGAAAGGCAGGGATAGCCAGTACATGTTTGTAAGGGGGAAGCTCGCGTCTGACTAATTTAGTTGGGTTTTTTATTGAAAAGGTGACTAAACATATTAATGGGGGCAGTGCAGCTGATTTCAGGAAGGTCCCACATGGAAGGCTGGTCCATAAGGTCAGAGGCCATGGGATCCAAGACAGGTTGGCGATATGGATCCAAAATTGGCTTCCAAATAGAAGGCCAACGGTGGCTGAGGAGGGTTTTAATTTGTAATTGGAAGCCTTCGGGAACTTTGGAAATCTGGTCGGCGTGGGCGATTTGGGCCGAAGGGTCCGTTTCTGTGCTGTATACCTCCATGACTCGACAAATACACCGTCG
>NW_025968437.1:0-25000 GCF_021869965.1 Rhincodon typus | reverse complement strand
AAACTTGATTGAGTTTTTTGAGGAAGTTACCAAAAAGATTGATGATGGCACAGCAGTAGATGTTGTTTACTTGGATTTTAGTAAAGCCTTTGACAAGGTTCCACATGGTAGACGATCAGTAAAATTAGGTCACATGGGATTCGGGGTGAGCTTGCCAATTGGATACATAACTAGCTTAATGGCAGGAGACAGAGAGTAATGGTGGAGGGTTGCTTTTCAGACTGGAGGCCTGTCACCAGCAGTGTTCCACAGGGATTGGTTCTGGGTCCTCTTTTGTTTGTCATTTATATAAACAATTTGGGTGAGAATATAGAAGACACACTTAGTAAGTTTGTGGATGACACCAAAATTGGTGGCACAGTAGACAGTGAAGAAGGTTTTCTAAGATTACAGAGGGATCTTGATCAAATGGGTTAGTGGGCTAGAAAATGGCAGATGGAATTCAATCTGGATAAATGCGAGGTATTGCATTTTAGTACAACAAATAAGGGTAGGGCTTATACAATTAATGGTAGGGCATTGGGTAGGGTTGTAGAACAGAGGGACCTGGGGTGCAGGTACATAACTTTCTGAAGTTTGCGTCAAGTATAGACAGGGTGATTAAAAAGGTGTTTGTCATGCTTGCCTTCATTGCTCAGTACTTTGATTAAAGAAGTTGGGAAGTTATATTGAGGTTGTACAGGACATTGGTGAGGCCTCTTCTAGAATACTGTGTCCAGTTCTGGTTGCCCAGCTATAGGAAGGAAATTATGAAGCTGGAGAGGGTTCAGAAGAGATTTACCGAATGTTGCTGGGTATGGAAGGTTTGAGTTATAAAGATAGGCTGGGACTTTCTTGACTGGGGTGTAGGAAGACCTGGTAGAAGTTTATACAATTATGAGAGGTAATAGATACAGTTAATGGTAGTTGTCTTTTTCCTAAAATGGGAGATCTCAAGACTAGAGGGCACATTTTTAAGGTGAGAGGAGAGAGATTTAAAAAAGACATGAGAGGCAAATTTTTTACACAGTGGGTGGTTCGAGTGTGAAATGAACTTCCTGAGGAAGTGGTGGATGTGGGTACAGCTACAACGTTTAAAAGGTATTTGGATAAGTACTTGTGTAGGAAAGGTTTGGAGGGATATGGGCCAGGAGCAGGCAGGTGGGACTAGTTTATTTTGGGATTATATTTGGCAAGGACTGATTGGACCGAAGGGTCTGTTTCCATGCTGTGTTTCTCTATGACTAAAAATAATTAAGAAATTCTGCGAGTTATTTAATGTTTTAATTTCACTATGTTGTGAATCCAGTGATAGTGACTTGCTATCCCTGTGTGCAAACAGCACTAAACCAAAATGCTCAGAGAACCAGTGCAGATGTGATGGGTTTCCTTTGACACTGTAACAATTCTGTGAATTTAAATACTGTAGTATCCAAGAAATTAATGCTTTTATTCATATTCATTGTAAGTAGGCATTGCTGGCTAGGCCAGGATTTATTGCTCATCCCTAGTTGCCCAGAGGGCAGTTAAGAGTCAACCACATTGCTGTGGGTCTGGAGTCACAGGTACGCCAGACCAAGTAAGGATGGCAGTTTCCCTCCTGAAAGGGCATTAATGAACGATTTTATGACAATCAAGTGGTCACATGGTCATCATTATACCAGCTTCTTATTCCAGTTTTTTTTTAATTGAATTCAAATTTCACTTTCTTGAATTTGTGCTTGTGCCACCAGAATGTTATCCTTAGGGGTTCTGGATTATTGGTTGAGTGACATTACCGCTACACAACTACCTTTGTGTGTTGTGAATTACATTTAATGTAGATTTGATTATTGATATTAATGAATTCTTCTAATTCTGCTTCTGTGTGAAAGTTTAAAAACCTTGTGTATCACCACAAATACAGAATAAAAATACACTATTACCACACGACAGCATTACCTACATAATCTAATAAGATTGGAAAAATAGCCCCCCAAAATAAATACCTCTTAAGAGCAGTCCTTGAAAATGAAAAAGTGTTGTGACCTTTGCCTTTTTCCATTTTTAAACCACTGCTTGACTAGGTTTCTGGCCATTGTCTCAATAAGACCTTTCAGGACTCATGATCTAATTTTGTTTGTTATGAATGAACAGCCCTGGACTATTTTGTTCCATCCCAGGATATTAAGGAAGATTAGGGCTTGAACCCACCAGTTTCTAACTAAGAAGCGATCGTGCTGTGCACTGAGATCAGCAAGTTGGAATTGTGTAAGAGAGAGGGAGTTTAAGTAAGGTAGAGACAGAGCAGAGAGCCATCTGCCTCCGTGTGAAAGTCTGTCAGGCTATGTGGTGTCAAGTTACATTGACGCTCAGAAGTCACACGATACCTGTTTACAATCCAACAGGTTTATTTGAACTCACAAGCTTTTAGAGCACAGCCCCTTCGCAGCACCAGCACCTCCACATCATACATTGACTGGGTCAGTGCAATTTGTGAACAACTGGGGAAGTCTATCTTAAATCAGAATCATGATAAAATGTGGTACGACATTGTTAATGCATTAAGTTGATCATACAGCAAGAATATAGGAGTAATATCAAGTTTACAAAAGGTCTGTTATCTTGTTACAAAGGCTGTAATGGACGTGTTTTGGATCAGCCAATCTGTCACAAGGTTACTTGAAAGGAGCCTGCCCATCAACAGCATTGTATGGGTACTGAATTAAGATTCAGGACATTTTTTAACAATAGTTTTTGTGAGCTCCGTGTTGTTGAGTAAATGCAGTGTGCACCAGCGACTCAATTGTTCCTTTAAGGCAAGACTGGAAGTCGCAATGAATGACCTTATCTATCAGCAAAGACAGCACACAATGTTTTCACATGACACTCTGATTGCTGGCAATATTGTGAGTGAAATTCTGTGACCTTGAGAGAGAGAGAGAGAGAGAGAGAGAGAGAGAGAGAGAGAGAGAGAGAGAGAGAGAGAGAGAGAGGAAAACAGCTGCAGTGTTTACAGCGAGGAGAGAGGGGAAGAGGAGTGCCAATAGTGAGGCTGGAAAGCATTTCTTCAGTTTATTCACAGGTTCTGGGTGGGTGTCGCTGCCTGGGCCAGCAATTACTACCAATTACTTGAGAAGTTGGTGACAAGATGCCTACTTGGACTGCTGAGGTTCACGTGCTGTTGGGACACTTACTTTTCAAGGAGAATGAGCAGAGGCAAAATTAACTTCAATTTTAACAAGAGCTGCAGAAACAGTGAAAACTTGGTGCTAGAGTACACAAATCTGAAGGTGACAGAATAAGTTTAAAAAGCTTTTTAAAAAGTTTTTGATTTTTTTAATGATGTGGAGGTGCCAGTGTTGGACTGGGGTGGACAAGGTCAGACATCACATTACACCAGGTTAGAGTCCAACAGGTTTATCTGAAAACACAAGCTTTCCGAGTCTAACACCTGAAGAAGGACGAAGACTGTGAAAGCTTGTGTTTTCAAATAAACCTGGTGTCGTGTGATTTCTATTTTTTTTAAAACATTGGCTTAAATAGAGGAAGAGAGTATAAATTCCAGGTTGAAAGTTCGTCTGTGTGTACTGGTCTGTTACTCCTCTTTTATCCACGTTACTTACTAATTCCGTAAAGAATGCAAATAAATCATTCTAGTATGGTTTTCTTTTCACAGAACCAAGTAAACTCTATCTGATTGAACTTGAGATATTTCTTCAGGTCCTTCCTGTTTGAATCTGCTCAATAAGAAAGAAGGTAACCTCCTACTGGTTACCACCTATGTGACCCCATCTTGACCAACACTTAGAGGAAGCACTGAGGATGGCAAGGGCACAGTATGTACTCTGGCTGGGGGGCTTCACTGTCCACCACCATGACTGGCTCAGCAGTAGCACTACTGATGGTCAGGTCCTAAAGGACATAGCTGCTAGACTATGTCTGTGGCAGGTGGTGAGGGAACCAACAAGAGGGAAAAACATACTTGACCTCATTCTCAGCAATCTGCTGACTGTAGATGCATTTGTCCATGACAGTATTCGTAAGAGTGACCACCACACAGTCCTTGGGGAGATGAAATCCTGCCTTCACATTGAGAATAAGCTTCATCATGTTGTGTGGCACTATCACTGTGCTAAATGGGAGAGACTTCGCACAGATCTAGCAACTCAAGACTGGGCATCCATGAGGTGCTGTGGGCCATCAACAACAGCAGAATTGTACTCCAGCACAATCTGTAACCTCATGGCCTGGCATATCCCCCACTCAACCATTACCATCAAGCCAGGGGATCAACCCTGGTTCAAAGGAGAGGACGGGAGGGCATGCCAGGAGGAGCACCAGGCATAACTGAAGATGAGGTGTCAACCTGGTGAAGCCACCAAACAGGACTACTTGTGTAGCCCTAACCCTTCTTTTCTGAAGGAGGGTCACTGGACCTGAAACATTAGCTCTGATTTCTCTCCACAGATGCTGCCAGACCTGTTGAACTTTTCCAGCAATTTCTGTTTCTGTTTCAGGACTTCTTATGGAATCAACAAATCAGAGTTAAGCTGTGCAGTCCCGCCACATCCAGTGGTGAATGGTGGTGGACAATTAAATCACTGAAGGAATAGGCTCCAGAAACATCACCATTTTCAATGCTAGGGAGCCCAGATTAGGCAGAAGCATTCACACTAAATCTTTCTCCATAAGTGCCGAGTGAATCATCCATCTCAGCCTCCTGCAGTGGTCCCCAGCATTATAAATACCAGTCTTCTGCCAATCTGATTCACTCCATGTGATATCAAGAAATGGTTGGAGGCACTGAATAGTCTTTGCACTAAGCGCCCTGACAACAGTCACTAATTGTACGAAAAACTTGTGCTCCAGAACTTGCTGTACCCCTCGCCAAGCTGTTCCAGCACAGTTAAACACTGGCATCTACCCAATGTAGAAAATTGTTCGGGTATGTCTTGTACACAAATAGTAGGACAAATCCAACCCTGACAATTACCAGCCCATCAGTTTATTCTCAATCATCAGTAAAGTGATGGAAGGTGCCATCAACAGCGCTATCAAGCAGCACCTGCTCAGTGATGCCTGGATTGGGTTCCACCAAGGCCATTCAGTTCCTGTCCTCACTAATGCCTTAGTTCAAACATGGACAAAACAGCAGAATTCCAGACATGTTTTGAAAGTGACAGCCATTGACATTCAACTGTATGTGGCATCAATGAACCCTGCTAGACTGGAGGAAATGGGAATCAGGGGAAAGCCTGCGTCATACCTGGCACATAGGAAGATGGCTACGGTGGTTGGATATCAGTCTCGGCATGAGTTTCTCAGTGTATTGTCTGAAGCCCAACCATCACCAGCTGCTTCTTCACAAGGTCAGAAGTAGGCAATAGCCATTTCCAGCAAAAGAGAATCTAACCAATCACCCTTTGACACTCAATGATGTTACCATCAATAAGTCCTCCACTATCAACAGCTTGGGGTCAAACTTTGACCAGAAACCCAACTAGACTTGCCATATAAATGCAGTGGCTACAAGAGCAGATCAGAGGCTCAGAATTTTGCAGGGAGTAACTCACGGCACAGTGGCTCAGTGGCTAGCTTTCCTGCCTCACAGTGCCAGGGACCCAGGATCGATTTTACTCTCAGGTGACTGTCTGTGTGGAGTTTGCACATTCTCCCTGTGTCTGCGAGGGTTTTCTCCCACAGTCCAAAGATGTGCAGGGTAGGTGGATTGGTCATGCTAAAGTGCCCATAGTAGAATCATAGAATCCCTGCAAATGTGGAAACAGCCCATTCGGCCCAACAACTCCAGACCACCCCTCCAAAGAGCATCCCACCCTGACCCATTCCCCTACCCCTGCATTTCCCCACATCTAACCCACCTAATCTAAACATCTGGCAATTTAGCATGGCCAATCCACCTAGCCTGCACATTTTTGGACTGTGGGAGGAAACCGGAGCACCCAGAGGAAACCCATGCAGACACAGGGAGAATGTGCAAACTTCACACAGTCACCCGGAGGATGGAAGTGAACTTGGGTTCCTGGCGCTGTGAGGCAGCAGTGCTAACCACTGAGCCACCGTGCCACTGCATAGTGTCTAGGGATGTTTAGGTTAGGTGGGTTAGACATGAGAAATGCAGGATAAAGGGACGCTCTTCGGAGAGGAGGTGTGGACTTGTTGAGCCGAATGGCCTGTTTCCACACTGTAGGGACTCTATGACATTCTCCAAAGCCTGCTTACCATCTACAAGGCACAAGTCAAGAGTGTGATGGAATACTACCCACTTGCCTGGAGAGGTGCAGCTCCAATGACACTCAAGGAGCTTGAGACCATCCAGGACAAAGCAACCTGTTTGATTCGCACCACTTCCACATTCACTCCCTCCACCGCTGGTCAGTAATAGCAGTATACACTATCTGCAACATACAGTGCAGAAATTTACCAAGACTCCTTAGACAGGACCTTCCAAATCCATGACCTCTTCCATCTAGAAAGACAAGGGCAGCAGACACATGGGAATACCACCACTTGCAAGTTACCCTCCAAACCACTCATCAACCTCACTTGGAAATATATCAACACACTGCACATTGACTGCAGCAGTTTAAGGAGGCAGCTGACCACCACCTCAAGGGAAAGTAGGGATGGGCAACAAATGCTGGTCAAACCAGCAACAAACACATACCATGAATTAATTTTTTAAAAAACAAACAGCATTCAGCAATCTCATTCTAATTTTCTTCCACATTGTCAACCACCCATCCGATCTTGGTGCCACTTCTCTCTCCCCAAATCTGAATAAATCTTATTCTTTCATAGGATGTGGTGTGTGTCACTAGTAAGGCTAGCATTGGTTGCCCATTTCTAACTGCCCTTGAACTGATAGACCATTTCAAATCAGGCCCAAGGTCAGTTCAGACCCACCACATTGCTGTGGGTCTGGAGTCACATTTAGGCCAGACCAGGTAAGGATGGCAGATTTCCTTCCCTTTAGGCATTAGTTAATCTGATGGAGTTTTACATTTTGTCTTCGTTGTCATCATTACTAGTAATTTTCTAATACCAGATTAAATTTAGATTCCACCAGGTATCAGGATGGAATTTGAACCCTGATCCCAGTGCGTTATCCTTGAGCTCTGTATTACTGATACAACATTACTATTGCACTATCCAAGCGCACCATGATTCTGATATCATCAACCAATTTTCATCCGATTTACAGTGCCAGATCAAGAATAACTTACTCTGCTTGGCTTCAGTATGTGTTCTGAGAAATTGACCTGAAACACGCGGTGAATGCCGTTTCCAGGTTACCGTCACCCACCCCTATTTACTTGGAAATCTGCCTTTTCTCACAAGCTGTCATTATTTCTGCTTGTAATGTCTTGCAGTGTGCCACTGTTCACCCATAAACTAAATGCAAAAGGGATCTTGAGAATTCCAGTCGTATAATGACTGGAGAAATGGGTATTGTTTTCCTCAAAATGAAGTTTATGAGGGGGACTGAAGTGTTCAATATCATAAAGGTTTTGAATAAGTGGCAGAAAGATCTGAAACCAAAAAGCATAAGAGTTTTGAAACTGATGAAAATAATTGAAAGGAACACGAAATTAAATCTTTCCCAGACTTTTTATTTTAGGTCACAAAGGAACAGGTTAAATGATGGGCAAAAATTTAGCAGGTGGAGTAAAATGTGGGAAATAAGTTGTCTATTTTAATGTAAAGAACAAAAAAGCAGACTTAGAAGCTGTGGTGTCCAGAAAAATGCAGGCAGCAAACATATGAATTAGGTGCAGCAGTAGGCCCCTTAGCTCCTTCAGAGCTTGCTGTCATTTAATAAGATTATTGTTGATCTGACTGCAACCCCAACTCCACAATCCAATGGCCCCCAATTCCACATTACCTCCAATAACAATTCACTCCCGTTCTCATTAAGAATTTACCCGTCGCTCAAACAAAATACCCAGATTCTGCTTCCACCAGCTTTTGAAGAGTTCCAAAAACACAGGATTTTTTTCTCAACATCTGTACAAACACAGTCTCCTGTTTTAAACAGTGATCCTTACTTCTAGATTCTTCTACTAAAGAAGAATGCATCCTTTTCACACCCATCTTGTCAAGATCCTACCAGTTAATCAAGTTAAAAGCCTAGCCTTCTTTTTTTCATAAGGGCAACCTGACCATTCCTGTAAAGTTGTGAAACCTAGAAGCATGAAAACCTGCTAAGGAAGATGAATGTTGTTGAACCAGTCTTTGAAAGACTCTCAATACAGTGGGATTTTATACTGATCAATGAAGTAATAATGTGTTCAAAACAGCTTCCAATCACATCTATCATCTGCAAATGACAGCTTATGGTAGTTGCCTGACTATTAAGTCATAAAGGGGGCTTTTATGGACCTGAGAAGAGGAAAATCCTGTAAAAGATCACCAGCTGGTCAACAGACACTAAATTGATACATAAGCATTGGCTATGGACAGGAAAAATTGGGTGCTTTATTTTTACAATATAAATTATTTAAAGGGAACAAAGGTATTGTTCCGAGATTTTGTGACGTCACAATAGGAACAAAACAAAATTGTGAAAATTTCATTTCAGTACTTTTTCATAGACCCATGGCAGTAGAGTTTTACTTTAAAACTTCATATATGGCATATAGTCGTTGCTAGCTCAGGTAGCATTTGTTGCCTATCCTGTGTTACCTTGTGAGGTGGTAGTGATGATGAATCAGCTTCCTTGGTTTAGAGATTCTCATCTAATAAAGAAGTTCCAGGATACTGAGCAAGCAGTGACAGAACAGTAATACAGTTTTAACACAAGATGGTACTTGGCTTGGAGGCAAACTTGCAGGCAGTGTTCTCTTGCATCTGCTGTCCCTGTCTAAGTGATAGATGTCATGAGTTGGGAAGGAAGGTGCTGAGGAATATTATTCACTCCTGGAACATTGACATCATTGGGCAGTCAGGATTTATTGCCCATTCCTAGCTGTCCTTGAACCGAGTGGCTTGCTAGGATATTTCAGAGAACAGTTGAAAGACCATCAACAAGTTTCATGGTCATCAGATTCTTAATTCTAGATCTTTGAAATTCCAATTTCAAAATCTTCTGTGGCAGGATTCAAACCAGGTCCCCAGAACATTAATTGTCTAATGATACCACTAGGCCATTGCCTCCCATGGAGAATTTCTATTGTGCAACTAGTTTATTGATTAAGCAGCTAAATACAGTAAAGTCCAAGACATTTACTGAAGAATTCTTGGTGATGTCTGGGACTGAGCTGCTTAAGCAATCACAACTAACTAACTTTCTTTGTGCCAGGTTACATTTCCAGATATTTCCTCCCAATTCTAACTGAGGTAAAACAAAACTGAAATCAATGTCATAATTACAGTCATACAGCACAGAAACAGACCCTTTAGTCCAAATTGTCAATGGCAACTACCACTTCTTCTGAAAGTTACGAACCTTCTCTCTGTGAAACATTTACCCCTCAGGTCCCTTCTAAATCTTTCTCCTCTCACTTTAAAAATATGGCCCTTAGTTTTGAACAACCCCATCCCAGGGAAAAGACCTTTGCTTTTCACCTTAGCTAAACCCCTCGTGATTTTATAATCCTCTAAGGTCACCTCCCAATCTCTTACGCTACATAGAAAGAAGTCCCAGCCTATATAACTTGTCTTTATAACTCAAACACTCGAGACCCAGTAACATCTTGGTAAATCTTTTCTGAACCCTCTCCATTTTAATAATATCCTTCCTATAGTAGGGCAATCAGAACTGTACACAGTACTCTAAAGGTGGCCTCGCCAACATTCTGTACAACCTCAACATGTCACATCAACTCCTATACTCATTATTCTAAGCAATGAAGGCAAGCATGTTAAAAATGAATTAACCACCTTGTTTTTCTTTTTAAAAACAGCTAACCACCACTAGCCAGATTTTTACAATTAAAACCTATCATGGGCAATGCGAACCATCAAAAGTGGAGTGGTAGGGAAGAGAGGAGGGAGTTAAATCAAACTTTAGTTTAAAGGATTTAAATGCAAGCAAAAATAACAAATCTCCAACTCTACCTTTTCACCACTCACAACAAACCTAAAACTGTTCCTCTTTATAATGCACAAACACACACGATACCAGCTAAAAGCTATATATTGCTCTTTCACATCGAAACATAAGAACATAAGAACTAGGAGCAGCAGTAGGCCATCTGGCCCCTCGAGCCTGCCCCGCCATTTCATAAGATCATGGCTGATCTTTTTGAGACTCAGCTCCACTTACCCGCTCACTCACCATAACCCTAATTCCTTTACTGTTCAAAAATTTATCTAGCCTTGCCTTAAAAACATTCAGCGAGGTAGCTTCGACTGCTTCACTGGGCAGGGAATTCCACAGATTCACAACCGTTTGGGTGAAGAAGTTCCTCCTGACCTCAGTCCTACATCTGCTTCCCTTTATTTTGAGGCGATGCCCTCTAATCCTAGCTTCAACTGCTAGCGGAAACAACCTCCCTGCCTCCACCTTATCTATTCCCTTCATAATCTTGTATGTTTCTATAAGATCTCCCCTCATTCTTCTGAATTCCAATGAGTATAATCCCAGTCTACTCCGTCTCTCCTCATAATCCAACCCTCTCAACTCTGGAATCAACCGAGTGAATCTCCTCTACACCCCCTCCAGTGCTAGTATATCTCTTCTCAATTCAGGAGACCAAAACTGCACAGTACTCCAGGTGTGGCCTCACCAGGACTCTATAGAGCTGCAGCATAGCCTCCCTGTTTTTAAACTCCATCCCTCTAGCAAAGGCAGACAAAATTCCATTTGCCTTTTTAATTACCTGCTGCACCTGCAATCCGACTTTTAGTGATTCATGTACAAGGACACCCAAGTCCCTCTGCACAGCAGCATGCTGCAATTTTTTACCGTTTAAAATTTTGACACACCGCACTTAGTCCCCAACTCCAAATCATTGT
Organism: Rhincodon typus; assembly: GCF_021869965.1. Classification (NCBI taxonomy): domain Eukaryota; kingdom Metazoa; phylum Chordata; class Chondrichthyes; order Orectolobiformes; family Rhincodontidae; genus Rhincodon; species Rhincodon typus. The sequence goes on along the minus strand of NW_025968437.1, from coordinate 14,062 downwards.
AAATTGTAAACAATTGCAGTCCCAACACTGACCCCTGAGGCACACCACTAGCCACTGACCGCCAACCAGAAAAACACCCATTTACCCCTACTCTTTGCTTTCTACTGGTCAACCAATCCTCTATCCATGCCAATACATTACCTGTAATACCGTGCAACTTTATCTTATGTAGCAGCCTTTGGTGTGGCACCTTGTCAAATGCCTTCTAGAAATCCAGATACACCACATCCACAGGTTCCCCATCGTCCACATTGCAAGTAATGTCCTCAAAGAATTCCACCAAATTAGTTAAACATGACCTATGCTGGGTGTTTCCAATAGGACAATTTATATCCAGATGTCTTGCTATTTCTTCCTTAATGATAACTTCGTTAGTGGAGAAAATGCTTGAATCTAAGCTAACTGGCCTATAGTTACCTGCTTTTTGTCTACTTCCTTTTTTAAACAGTAGCATCACATTGGAAAACAGCCAATCTGCGGGAACCACCCCAGAGTCCAGTGAATTTTGGTAAATAATTACTAGTGCATTTGCTAGCCCCCCATCACCTCTTTTAGTACCCTGGGATGCATTCCATCAGGGCCAGGAGACTTGTCTACCTTTAGCCCCATTAGCTTGCCCAGCACTGCTTCCTTAGTGATAATGATAGTTTCTAGGTCCTCGCCTGCTATAACCTTCTTGCCATCAGTTTTCGGCATGTTATTTGTGTCTTCCACTGTGAAGACCGACACGAAATAACTGTTTAATGTCTCGGCTATTTCCTCATTCCCAGTTATTAAATTAGCCTTCTCATCCTCTAAAGGACCAATGTTTACCTTTGCCACTCTTTTACGATTTACATATTTATAGAAACTTTTGCTGGCTGTTTTTATATTCTGAGCTAGTTTACTCTCAATCTATCTTACATTTCTTTATAACTTTAAACAAAGCTGTCCAACAATGTTATGAACCTTCATCACACTGCAGAATCCCTCACCTCTGATCTGCCCTTGTAGGTAGTTTAAGTGGTTGTTTTTCAGGATGTTGGCAGCAAGCAATTTAATGATGGTAATAGCGTTGAACATTCAGGAGAGATGAATAGGTTATTTCTTGCTGGAGACAGTCGTTGCCTGGCACTGTCTAGGTTGGTTTAGAATCCGAAGCATTGTGAAGAAGACTGAACATTGCTGATGGCATAATCATCCTTATTTCTGACCTCATTATGAAAGCTAATCATTGTTGAAGCAGCCAAAGTGGTCGGGCCTGGGATACTATACCGAGCAACTCCTGCAGTGCTATCCCAGAACTGACATGTTATGAAATATTTAATATTTCTTCAAAAACAAATTTTGAACAATTGCAAAAAAATTTAAGTCTGTGGAAACACCTTGAAGTAGATTCTTTAAGAAAGATGGTGAAGGATACTGGATTAAATCATACCTTAAATGTCAAGGTTACTCACTTTCGGAATTCAACTCTTTTGTCCATCTTTGATAAAGACCATAACATCAGAAACCGGTGTTTCCCTGGTACAACCCAAACTCAACTTGCTCAATGCGATGATGAAATAAACACCACTAGATAGTAACATCAACAATCCCTTTGTCACTTTGCGAATGACAGAATCAACATGAGTAGTGATCGGCCAGGATGGATTTGTTCTGCCTTTTGTGCACAGAATATACCTGGGCAATTTTTCCCACTGTTGGATTGATGCCAGTGTTGCAATGACTGCAGTAGTTGTACTTCAGAGCTGTCCTCCTAACCAAAGGCCTCGATAGTTTTGTGAGAAAGTGGCCAGTACCCAAATTTTTCTTGGGATATCACATGGAGTGAACATGCTTTAACTTTTGTACAAATGTGCACAGCTCCATCACCATAGAGGATAAGTTTTCATTCAGCATCTTCCTCTTAGTTTCAACTCTACATCAGCAGTATATGACTTTGTGACTAGTCATGGCTGGATATAGCCGGAGTGACAGGACCAAATCTACTCTATCACATGCCGCTTCACTTTTACGTGAAAGTAATTCTGTGTTACAGCTTCAGCAGGTTGACACCTAGGCTCCAGCAAGCTAGAAGTTGAGTGGTCAAGTGAAGCAAGTCCATACAAAAGGAAAGTCAAAAACATATGGAATGCTTTGAGTTGCGCAAAGTTAATAATAATAAAAAAAAATCTGGCTTGAAGAGAGTATTCAGAGTTTAAGTCAAACTGATTGCAAAGAGATTCCAGTCAAGACACTTTTAATCAACATTTTATTTGAAAACAAATATCAGTACAGGCCATGCATTTGAATTATGGCCACAAACTAAAATGCACTATGGTGAACAGACACAACCCAAAAAGATGACATATTTTGGTATTCCAAACAAGATGACATTTGAAGTTAGCCCCAACCCATAAATTATCAATTTCCTTTCAATTAATATTAATCTTCACTTACATATCTATTAAGATTCCTGTTTACTTGGGGTAAGCATCTTTTTAACTATAGACTTTCAAAAAAAAAAAAAACCACCATTCTATTCCTGTCAAATAGCTCATGGGAATTTCTAATATTAGAAACTTCCATTTGCCACAACTACAGCTTAAGAACAATGAGGTGTTAACAGATTTGGATCTGAATGGGACTTTGAATTCAAGAACTGAGAGTCTTGCTAGAAGACCCTACTGGAAAAACCTAGCTCATATCAAAATGGTGTGGTACTTAGGAGTTATTGATTGCATTCTATGCAATAGACCATATTTAGGAGATGCTGCAGTGCTTTCTGTAGATGCTATGCAATACAGCAAGGAATGCTGAGCCACCAGACTGCTTATCCTTGAAGGTATTGAGGATCTAGTCTTTTGATTTGCAATCATTCAAGCAGTTGGAGGATTCCGTAACACATGTGCCTTGTGCATATTAGGACAATTTTAGCAGTCAGTAGATTTTAGGCGAGTTGGAGACAATAAAGGACTGCAGATGCTGGAAGCCAAAAATCTATAAAATGAGAGAGGCTGGAAAAGCATAACAGGTCAACAGCAGAGGACCTGGTCCTGACAAAGGGTTGTGGCCCGAAACATGGACTTTCCTACTCCTGATGCTGTCTGACCAGCTGTGCTTTTCCAGCATCACACCTATAGACAATACTTGGACTTCTTTTAAGAGTAATCACAACACTAGTCAAAAAAAAAAAAATCAGCCCAAAGACCCCTAGCTGGCTCTCCTGTACAGCAATCCATCAGCTCCATTCATTGCATGTTTCTGTAGACTGGCAAGCTTATCTTTAGGTTCCCATTCAATTTTCTTTTGAAATTAAAGAATGCTGAAAGACAATTAACGTATAACTACTGCTGCACCATCAGTTCATGACTTTACTTTGTTAACTCTAATATCTGACATCAAATCTCCTTTGCTTCAAGGGAATAAATCCATCCTTTCAAACTGAACTCTAACTAAAATTTCACAACCTGGAACCATTGTGTTAAATCTCCTCCACAGGACAGAAGAAAGTCCTTGGATGGTGAGCATGATGAAACAATACTCTAGCTAGGGCTGAATTGGAGCATAAAGATCAGTATAGCCTCTTTTTATGTACTCAAAACATCCATTGAAGACCAAGAACACATCCTCTGTATTTGTGGCTGACCAGCCCACCTTTCAGGATTTTCACAGGAGCGTTCAACAGTGCAATGGTATTGAGTGTCAAAGAGTGTTCAAGAACTTTATTATTGGTCATTGACTGGAACTTGTGGCACACTCAACAATCAACTTGAAACCAGAGCGGTTGTACTGGTCTGCTTCATTAAAGCACAGCTTCCACATCCAAACAGTTGGTGGGAGAAAAAGTAAACATACCCACATTTGACAACATCCTAACTGAAGCAGTTAAAAGTTGACTGAGAACTTGGCTTTAAGACCTCCAGCAGCCACATCCTCAGGCAGATGCAGTTAGTGGAAAGCCAATCATCTTCCTTTTTTAAAGGAAAAAAAGTATGGACTCCCAAGAGATCATCTAATTCCAATCAATTTCATTCAGGCTCCTTTATGTCACTCTTGCAAAATGCTGTCTTTATGTTAAAGGCATCCCATGACTTTTGAAATTTAGCTTTTTTTGCACAATTGTCACAAGGCTAATGAGGTCTGGAACACAGTGGTCCTGGCAAACTCAGGTGCACAACCTGTTCATTCACTACCCTATTGACACTGAGACTTAACTGACAGCAGTAATTTGCCAGCACCCTTCTGGCAATAGTAAAGAGGCTTAATTACTTCAATTTCAGAACAAAACAGCAAACTGAACTTTGAAATCAATAGGCCCAGGCACAGTCAATGACTGAGCTCAACAACCCTCTGGGACAGGAAAGGAGTGGGGAGAAGAAACTTCAAGGGTTAGATGAGAGATTATATGATTGTTAAAAAAATTCTGCAGCTAGAGGTAATAGCCTCAGCATTACTAAGTCAATGCCCTTCATATGTAGCATGGAGACAGACCATGTGGTCCAACTAGTTCATGCTGACATCAACATTTCATGAGCTTCTTCACACTTGCCTCATCTAAACTCATTTCAGGTTATGCAACAGGCCTATGTTTGTAAATATTCATAGTTCCACTCATCACTGTAGCAGTTAGAATAATTTGCCTGTTCTTTAACATCTACTAGATGCTGTAACAAGTGTAGTGACCCAAGTTAGGCAAAAATATACACTTCATAATCAGATGAGCATTTAAGCTTTGATTTTATTCAAAAAACTCAACGCTGCAAACACCATACTGCTACATAGTTTGTTGCATGTTCTTTCACAACCACGCTATTCCAATCCAGATGTTACTTTGATCTGCAAAACAAGTCAAGATTACATCTTAACAGTTGAAACGTCTAAACAACGACTTCAGTTTATTAAAACCTCTTAGAACAGAATTCTTTTGTTGATACAAATGGCATCCAATTATCTTTTTCACAAACTTTGCTTACCATTTTCCAGGAGGATATGGGCTCATAAGAACAGTAAATGTTTCAGTTATAACATCATGGCCACCTCCCTACCAACTTGACCATGCCAAACATTTGTTCATAGAGATAGCCATAAATTCTTGTTAGAAGCAAAGAATAGTCAATACTCCCCCATATCCAGTGGAATTAATACATATTACAGCATATTAACTGCCATCTTGGCAGAGATTTAAAAAAAAGGTCCTGAATCTCTTCCATCCCATACTTCTGCAGCACCAAATGCTCAGGTGTCTAGGAATTTGGTTTGGACTCTGTTACGCAGTAAATTCACTCAGCATGATTTGCATTCCCTCTAACTTCTACCACTGCAGAGACCTCCACCATCTGTCCATCCTTACACCATGATTAAATCTGGTTCCAGCATGTAGACAAAGGAGTTCATGTTTTTGTACACTTGCACTTCAATTTGTAAAGCCCAATATACCTTAATCACATGCCTGAACTGTACTGCCTACGTTTTAGTTCCAAGGTGTGGAAGCAGTCAGCTCAGTCAGAGCTTCTTTGGAATTGTACTATTTATTTGATCATTTCTCCCCATTCTCCCTTCCCAAAAACTACCACTCCATCTTTATTGAATTTAACATGCCACATCGGTCTGTTGTGCCAGCCTTTTAATATTCTTTGAAGCGTACCAAAAATCAAATTTCACACTAAAGTTTTATTCATACAGGACTTAAATGTAAGCTTCCCAGGGTGCTTCACAGAAACAATTTTAAAAAGGAAGGTGTTGCTCACATGGGAACTGACATGGGCAAACACAAGATTCAGTAGGACTTGATACAAGTTAAGACAAGGGCAGGGTTTAGAATGATCTCAAGTTAGGTTAACATTGGACAGCAGCCAGGACTGTTGGAGTACTTGAATCTATAGGAAACAAAGGCAAGAATGAGGACTTCAGATTATCTGAACAAGACTGGGACGATGCCAGTGGTAGAATTAAGCAGTCTCAGCATTGGCACAAATGAGGTTTTGTAAAATCACCATAGTCCATATAGATATGTAGTTATCACTTTTAGGACAATGTGAAAACTGAAAAGTAAAGTAATGAGTCATCTGGACACTGCTGTTTTTAATCCAGCATTTCTTATCATGGGAGAAGACATGCAGTTTCTAGGGAATTAGGTCAATGGTTTAATATGGCCTGTGATCCACCAACTGATTTCAAAATTGGTAAAATCAGCCAAGAAAACCTTGGAGATGGGGTCAATAGACTGATTATTGGAAAAGCTGGCTTTGGAAGGGACAATGTAGCTCATGCCTGGTGGTTGCTTAGCAAGCTTTTCTGCACTTGATTTCAGTTTCAGAAGAAAAGAAAACCTCCAATGCCTACAATAAAGCCACAAGTCAGTCAGTCAGTCCCTCTTATCTGACTAGTTAGGAAGAAGTTTTCACATCTCAGTATTTTGACTTCCTTGCAAATCCCAAGAAGCTTAACTGCAACCATTTTCCAAAGGATTGGAACCTGCTCAATTTCTGTGCAAACCACACCTGTTTAGAAGATCTTTGACTACAGCCGTCAGCATTTCATTATTGTTAACAAGTAAACTATACTCCCTGAATGGTCAAACCAGTTCAGCGCAAACATAGCTGAACTCTACAATAATTCCATTTCACGTTCAAATCCCAGAAATCCTTTTAGTGTGGATTAAGTTGAACACTCAGCAATATTGAATAATTCCAAGATTCAAAAGAATTTTGCAACTTGAAATGGCTGCTCTTAAGAGCTTATACTATGGCTTAAACTTCCCAGCCTCAATGATCACACCGTTACGCAATAAAGGCACATCTACCCAATATCTCAGTCAGGCTTCCCATCCTAAAAAAAAAATCTATAGTGAAGCTTTCTTGCCACCCACCACTGCACCATCACTCCCCATCTCACTCTACCTTGAACACATGACGTGGAGGTGCCAGTGTCTGGACTGGGGTGGGCAAGGTTAGAAGCCTCATGTCACCAGGTTATAATCCAACACGTTATTTGAAATCAGAAGCTTTCAGGTGAAGTGACAAAGGAGCAGCGCTGTTGGACTGTAACCTGGTGTTGTGTCACTCTAACCTTACCTTGAATACAGTGGAAGACTAGCACAAGCCATAACACAAAAGTTAAGTGTACCTGGTTAGTTATCTTCATTTTTTGTAGGTTTGGGTACAACCTCCAACTGGCATAGAATTCCATTATTTCCAAAAGCAATTTGATTCTATGCTCACCCTGTAAAATAAATACGCCCATTAGCTTTCAATGCATGACAAATCCAACTACCTTTAATTCAGTTACGTCTACATTAAAATGTAGAATTTTTTAAAAATCAATAAATCACAATTTACATTTTCCATAGGCCATCCAGTCCAGTGCTGCTGCTGAATGCTTGTCCAACGTAGTTCAGAAAATTTGTTTTGCAGGTTTGAGTTTTGTGATACCATACAGAATTCCATTTCATTTTTAAAAAACCGAACAGGACAGTGGTTATATTTGGTGATCGATGGGCTTCCTTAAGCAAACAGGTTTCATTTAGTAGGTAACTTTAAAAAAAAGGATTTTGCTGCTGGACCTATACAATTCCATTTTCTTTAAACTGAACATGGAGTTATGTTGAGTGAACGATGCACTTCCTTATGTAATTGTATTTCATTTAGTAGGTAATTTTAAATGGTTTGCTCATTACCTACATAATTCCACTTTTCTGTTTAAATTCAACATGGAGTATTAATTGGTGAACGATGTGCTTCCTTATGTAACCACAGGTTTCATTTAGTAGGTTAACAAAATAAGGTTGCGTTGCTTACCAGAGTTGTTCTTTTCACATTAAAAGGGCACTTTGAATCGGCTGAGAATGTTCTACATTCAACTGTCTTTAAGTCTCCAACTTTTGAACAGTGACAGGCCATTGCAGGTCTTGATGCTTAATTCTTAAAGCCATAGCAAATTCCTTTTAAAGGTGAGACACTACACTTTCAGAAAATTGAGTCATAAAAGTGTTTTAACGACATTTGGGAAATTTACGATTTGTATCCATTTTAAGCCAGAACTTAAAAACAAAACACTTTTAAAGATACTCACTGCTGACGATTTGATTTTTTTTAAAAAACCAGCTTGCTTCAGAGTCAGCTGTGACTGGAGTTGAGAGGTTGAATGGTGATCTGGAACTGGAGGAGACTGAAACATAACTGGTATATTTTGAAATTGCAACGTTTCATTGGGCAGTTAATGACCGGTCATCGCCATTTCTTGCTCTTTGGTGTATTGTGTTGTCTGGACATTTTTCCTTCCCATTTGTAAAAACCAGGCTAATATGATTTGCTTTTGCATTTCCCACCCAAAAGGAGCTTGGTTAAAAAACATACAGGTTTCACTGAAAAGGTTTCAGTCTTTATTTCACAATAGCACTGGTGCAACAAAGAAAGATCTATTTCTATATATCCATATTTATGTATGGAGAAAGCCACAGACAGTAGCACTGTTATAACATTAACTTTTTTTTCCCCATCTTTAACCAGTCTCTGCACCATTCCCACTAGAATGTACAAACTGACTTTTTTTTAAAAAAAAAAACAAGAAACTAACATGAAACAGCAAACCAAAATTAAAGTTTTCAAAATCTGCTTGCATGGAAAGCACTTGACAGTCCTTTCACCTCAAAATTTTGTCTGTTGTGTTTCAGTAAGGAAAAAACACCACTAAGAGCAAGGGCTTTTTTTGGTCCATGGTATATCAAGTTCAGTTTAGTATCTGCTTCGGCCACTGCCCCTGTCATAGCGGTTCCCACCGCGCCCAGATCCACGATTTCCTCCACGGCTCGAGCTGTTGTACGAATTACGCGGGGGGTAGCCTCTTTCCATTGGCATAGCTGGGCCTCTATCTTGCCTACCAACACGATCATTGCGGCTACTTGAATAAGTCTCACTTCTGTAGTTATCACGGCCTCCACCATATCCATCCCGAGAACTGGTGCTGTAGTCATCATAACGACCACTTCCACTGTAAGATGGTGGGGGCCCTCGTGCAGGTGGAGCACCACGTGAGTTACCTGCAGGGTCAATGGTCAGGTCATATGGAAACGTTTGAAATATTCCTTACATTTTATAAGATCTACTCACTTACTGCAGCTTTGTTGAAATTTCTATTTAAACACTGACCGCATTTGCGGCATTGAGAGATGCAGCAATGAGATGCTCCCATTACTGGGGATCATTTGACAAAGCAATGAAGTTTTTGAAATGCAAGACTAACTCATTTTGGTAGTGTCTCACATTGTCATTCTTCCAGAAACGAATGGGAAGGTTATGCAGAAATATTTCCAGCCTTTGGGTTTTGGTGTGCACATGTTACTGATTTTATTTGATTCTAAAGTTGAAAATGTATTTTCTTAAGTGGCTAGGCATTTTGTTTGATGGATATTGCTCATCAGCAAGCTTGCATTGTTTGTAGTTCATTTGTTTTGCTGTGGATTTCAACTGTTATTTGCTTTCAACTGGGTTTTATCACTGTAGAAATAAACTGCTTGAGGTTCAAAGACATTTTTCACTGAACAGTTTATGCAAGATGAAACAATCCAAATTTAAGTTATACCAAAAATTAACTACTTTTAAAACTGAGCAGAATAGTGACACTACACAATCAGTTGCCACCTTACCATAGCCATCATAGGAATCTCTGTAGGAGCCACCACTTGGGCGATCATTATAATAGTCACGTGGTTCACGTCCACCATAACCGTCACGATCACTGAAATTGAAACAAGCCATTGGAATTATTTAAAGTAATTAGACTGCCCAGTTAGTAGCCAAAACTGCAAGTTCAGTCTCAGCCCTCACCTGTATCCGCGGGAGCCATAATCATCACGTCCGGAGTGAGAATATTCACGGGAACTATAGGAGTCCCTTGGTGGTGGGCCATAATCTCTGGAATCTCTCGAACTTGGATAATCTCTGCTAGAATAACTGCAAAGTAAAAGATGATCATTATAAGGGAACTACTGGGAATAGGAAGGATGAAGAAAGTGAACATCAGGGCACAAAACAGTTAGTCCAAAAAGTTGAGATCAAAAGCTCAAGTAAGCAAAAGAAAAAAAAACTGCCTCTACGATATCCATAGTATTTTAAGAAAATATATCACTGTTTAGAACTAATAGCATATGCTGTCACCAGAGAGTGCATGACCAATTCCAGGCATCAACCTCAAATGAACGAGATGAACCACTCTAAAGTAGAATTATCAACAAAATGTTTATTGGGCAATTTCAAGCAAAAGCTGGTTTAAGTCATGAATTATTCTTTCCTCCGATTTCATCCATTGTGTCCAAGACTCTTGAAATTGGTCCCATTGTCCTATTTTCCACACAGCCCTCCAATTGATTTTTCCTTCAAAATCACTGTCCAATTTTGAGGCAGCAACTGAACTTGAATCCACTGTTCCATCAGGCAGTGCAATTCAAATCAAATAAGGGGGGGTGGAAGGGTTTAAAGGAGACGGGTGACAAAAGTTTTTGAGGGAGGTCAGTAGATGCCCTCAACACACTGCGGGGGTGGTGGCAGAACTTGACTATCATATCTGCTCAAGGAGGCATTTAGACAGATATGTGAACAGGCAGGGAGTAGAGGAATACTGACAACATACAGGCAGGTGAAATTACTTTGGAATATCATGGTCGGCACAGACAACAGGTGATCAAAGGGCCTGTTCCTGTGCTGTACTTTGTGTTCTATAAATAATTGTTAAGTAATCAATTTTCTACAAGTCATTTAATCAGCATTCATAAGATTTTAAAAAAATCACTAACACCTAGTCAACAGCACAAAGCGCTCTGGCATACAAGACTATTAGATAGTCATACTTTTATGGCACACCCCTGTATTAATTGTTTCTTTGCCCTGTAACTTTAAATCCTTCTCGCGTGAAGAAATCTGTGGACAGTCAATGTATGCTAAATTGGAGAGTTGGTGCAGATAGGAGGAGATGAATGGCTTCTTTCTGCACTGAGGCAAGTCTCTTAGAAACCTGCATTTAACATTCAAAAGCTGCACAAATAAACAAACCACAACTAGACTTGATAGAAGAAAATAATTCCAACTATGCCAAGCTCAGAACTTCTTAGAGGAATGATGGCTAAAATCAGTTCAAACAATCATTGCCAGTGAAGTCATCATTGCTCAGAATGTGCCCAAAACTATAACCTTGAAGCACTTGCCGTATTTACTTCAGTTCTCAACATCCTAACAAGAGTGTGGAACCAATCAACAGTAATTGCTGCAGAAAACTCAGCAGCTCTGGCAGCATCTGTTGAGAGCAATTAGCATTAATATGGAGTCCAGTGACCCTCTCAAAGTGTTCTGAAGAAGGGTCACTGGACCCCATACATCAACTCTGCTCTCTCTCCACAGATGCAACCAGATTTGCTGAGCTTCTCCAGAAATCTTTGTTTTTACTTCAAATTTTCAAAATCTGCAGTTTTCTGTAGCCAAAGAATTCAGTAGATTTCTTTTAAAACAGTTAGAGGACTACTTTGTTAGCCTAGTGGGCTGTTTACCTCATGGTTACTGTTAGATAATTCTTGGCTGGGTGTCTTTTATAACTCAAGGGAAACACCCATAGACTGGAGGGAAAAACTTTTTTTTAAAACCAGTTTCACTGTATTTTGGCCAGTCTGTTAAATCTTTGAATGGAAATGTACGTATACAGCAGTGCTACTGAGAAGGGGAGAACATGGTAATCTAGATTACTTAAGAATGAGCAGTTAGAGTTCCAAACTGCAAATGTTGGGATAAAACCCTAAAAATGTTGCTGAAAGAAGCTATCAACTTTTCCAATCTAAGAGTTGTTAGTTTCTGTAAACTGTCAAGATGTTAGAGAAAGCATCTTGGTGCAAGGTACAGGTGGTGCTGTTGGGTGCCACGAGGGATTTTTGTAGTAAATGCAAGGCATGCTTTGGGGTTAAATTTTTCTGTATAAAAAGCCTGAAGGAATTTTAAATGGATTTGTTTTATTTTTTTGCTCAAGATTCTGAAACATTTGCATACTTGTGTTTCAGAGATATGTCGTTAAAACCAAACAAATGAATTTATTAGACCATGTTCCAATCTAGAATTGACAGGCCAGCAATAACAAACTGGATTTCTGGCGTTTGGCACATAGAGTTAGCTGCCTCCAGCTCCTGCAACAATTTCACTAGAAAACTCCAATTCTACTGAAAAATCTGTTGCAGCAAACAGACCACTCATCCAATTTCTGCCAACAGGTCAGCTCCAAAAGGGCACTAATTCAAATAACGTCTTTGCAAGGCAAGCGCCTCAAATGACATTTGCAAAATGGCTTAGCAAGTTAAGGTTCTTGTACTTATTATAAAGTCATGCCTTTCCTTCTAATTATCCACTTCTCTAGAGTGAAAAGCATTACCTGTCTCTGCTGTTGTAATAATCATCTCTTGGCATATAATCATCCCTTCTGGATGGCATCATCTCCCTACGAGATGGAGGTGAACCATAACTGTCCCTTTCACGTGAGGGAGGTCCTAGGAAAAACAAAAGGTCACCAAAACTCCATAACTGAAAACTGGAAAAATCCAAAATCAAATTTAGTGGGAGAATTTTTACCTCTCGACCCACTTCCTCTTCCACCCATTCCCCCGCTTCGCATCGGTCCTGAAGGGAGGGGTCTTTTAGGCGGTGGTCCATTTGCACGCCCTGGCGGACCCCTTTTCAGTGGTGGTCCTCTGGAGGAGACTTTTAATAAAAATAAATACTTGTAGCTATTGGCTCAAATTAGGTACATTTTACATTTAAAAAGTCCCACTTCCAAATACTTAATACATATGATTTTACAAAAGTCTTGAAAATATTTTTCAATTAGTTACTACATTTCCCATGTTGTAAACATGCCCAACCATAGCTAATTTACAACATTATGTTCAAAACTCCCAAAAAATATTTCACAAATTACAGACTGAATTAAAAACCATTTTAAAGAAACACAAAATAGCACAACTTTCATTTAGTAATACAGAACTGAGTACTGCTGCAAAAGAAAGTTTTTTCAAATTGCACTCAAGACAATTCACATGACATACCAAAGTAAAGCAAAAACACTTAAACTGCATAAGACAGAGCTAAATGGTTGGCAAGTGAATTCTGACTGGTAGATGCAACAGTAAACAATGGCTGACAGTCAACTGCCAAACGTTATTTAAATTTTAAACTAGACAGGTTGGCCTATACCTCAGGGCAATGCCTTGACCAAAGAACTGGGCAATGGCTGTCATCCATTTTAAGTTGGAACAAGCACATTGCCCACATGTTCTATTTGCAAAGAACAGAGTCCTGTACATTAGTATGGTGCATTCACCATAGCAACACCTCACCAGAGTCCATGTGCCAATCAATCAGCACCGAGTATAATGGCATTTTTCATTTAGTTTGGTGGTACTTTTTGCGAATTATCATGATGAGCACAAGATAAAAAGCTTCCACAAAAATGTGCCTTTCTTTAGCAATACATTTTGCTCATTTGATCTACAAGACTTTAAATAAAATGCGTTGCTATGATGTGTTTGAAATTAGTTAACAATCATATCAAATATAATCAAAGAACAAAACCAGGTCCATGGCCATATCTAGTCATCAATGATCCAAAAAAATAAAATTGTTTCCATTGCTTTACAAGTACATTTCCAGTTGGTACTAAAGCAGTGTTGTCCAATAGAAATCACTGACTAGCCACAGGACAGTTTAACCACATGCATTAATTTTAGTCAGGAATCTCTATTTGCATATTAAAAAGGTAAATATATTCACATGCACATGTACTTGCACATCTCCCAGCAATCGTAACAAAAAACTAAAGCACTCAAAAAACTCACTCTGCATCTTATTTTTACCACATGTACAAAAGCAAAGTACATCACATGCCAATGACTGTCTATTAATCTATTTGGTACTTTTAAAGTCACCACATCTGGATTCTCATTTCGCCACATGGCTGACATATTGGACAACACTGTGCTAAAGCTATATTATCAAACTTACCAGTATATGCTCCCATATCATCCCGGGGGTCAGGACTCCTAAAGAAATGTACATTCCTCTTAAGGTAGCAC
>NW_025968436.1:0-25000 GCF_021869965.1 Rhincodon typus | reverse complement strand
ATATGTGACAAACTTTGAAGTTGAAGCTTGAATGTAGTTCTTTGCTTTGCCTTCTCCTAAACCAATCTGACCCGAACCCCAACTCATAATGTGATATCAAACTGCAGGACGAATGGTGATCGCCTAATGGTATTATAGCTGGACAATGGTGCCATTTGAATTCAATAAAAAGAAAATTAGAATTAAGAGTATAATGATGATCATGAAACTGATATCAGTTGTTGGAAAAAACCCATCTGGGTCACTAATGCCCTTTAAGAAAAGAAACTGCTGTCCTTACCTGGTTTGGCTTTCATATGACTCCATACCCACAGCAACGTGGTTGACTGTTAACTGCCGTCTGGGAGGTTGGGGATGGATAATAAATGTGGTCTCAGTGATGTCTGCAGCGCATGAATGATTAAAATCAATTAAATGATGGGCAGTGCTGAAATTTGTCAGATGTGTGGGCATGTGACTGAGAGAGTTCTTATTGGATGGTCTGGCTCCCCTCCGCCAGATTAGCAACAGTGCTGTCTGAACCAGCCCATAGGACTCCCACACTGCTAGATTGGTTTGGTTCTTTACTTTGTAGGTGCCTGTTAGTCAGTTATAGCTGGTATGTAGTTAAGCTGAACTGCTTTTGGCTACAGAATCCTTCAGCATTTTGAGCGGCAAATATGACTTGAATGCCTGATAGGATGGATGCTGGAAGGATATTTCAGCTCATGAGGGCATGTAGAACTAGAGTGCAATTTCAGAATAAAGAGTCTCCCCATTTAAGCCTTACATGAGAAATTTTTTGTGGGTTGTTAGTCTTTCTTGCTCTCACGTGCTCTTCCCCCACCACCCATGCACCAAGAGTAGTGAAAATTGAGTTATCTACTCCAGTCTTGAAAGTAATTAGATATTCGATGAACAAAGGTTATTTGGAGGCAGATGGGTAAATGGAGTAGAGGCCATGATTGGATCAGACGAGATCTTATTGACTGGTAGAGAAGGTTCAGTTATGACTTCCTGCTCATTTCTGATGAACCTGGTATTTTCCTGGTCTGAGAGTTCAGAACAATACAATCTGGCATTTGTAGAATTTTTAGTCTGTAATCTATATCAAAGTGGAATGGTAGCTATTGCTGTGCAACCATATATTTTAGTAGAAAAACTTTGAATTCAGAGTGCTGTCTCTGACACAAACATGCCATTCCAAACTAATGTCTTCAAATTGCTTTCTTCCTTTCCCTTTTAAACCCATCTGCTGAAATTGTGGATTTGTTGTTGGGATTTTGTTTGGCTTCTCGTGGGCTTGGGATAATGGTCCTCTCTGCCCATGGCAGTTGAGAAATAAGTGACCGAGCGGATGTAACAAGGAAGGTTCCATCTCCCTGTCCAGTTGTATCGAATACTGCCTTATAATCTTGTCACACATAGCAACATGTGATCACTTGCTGCACGTCAAGAGGGTTTGTTGTGTTTTGAAGGAGCTTGTATTTTGCACTGCACCTGATCTCTTGAGACCAGGGCATGGATGTCAGGCATAATAAAGGCTGGATCTGCTGAACTGAAACCCAGTGTCAGCTGATATTTCTTGTGCTAACTCGCAGCGGTGCACTGCATGGTGGTCTGGGGCAAATTGCAGCACCCCCCCAACCCAATTTCCCCTTGACTGGGAATATGGTGTCCAGTGGCTGTGTCCTCCTGCCCTCCAAATGAATGCTATTGATTTTAGGGAGATTGGGCATCCAACCTGCTATGCATGGGGACAGAAACAAAATTGCTGGAAAAGCTCAGCAGGTCTGGCAGCATCTGTGGAGGAGAAAACAGAATTAACGTTTCTGGTCCGGTGACCTTTCCTCAGAACTGATGGTGGCTGGGAAAACATCAGATTAGACTAGATTCTGGGAAGTGCAGGTGAAGTGTTGCTTCACCTGGAAGTTATGTTTGGGCCCTTGGATTACACAGACACATTCCCCTCCCCTCCCTTGTCAGCCTTCCGCAGGGACTGCTCCCTCCAGGACACCCTGGCCCACACTTTCGTCACCCCCAACACACCCCCACAGCCCTACGGCACCTTCCCCTCTAACCGGCGAAAGTGCATCACCTGCCCATTTACTTCCTCCCTCCCCAGTATCCAAGGGCCCAAACGTACCTTCCAGGTGAAGCAATGCTTCACGTGCACTTCCCAGAATCTACTGCATCTGCTGCTCACAATGCGGTCTCCTCTACATTGGGGAAACGAAGCGTAGACTGGGTGACTGCTTTGCAGAACATCTACGTTCTGCTCGCAAAAACGACGCTGAACTACCTGTTGTCCACCACTTTAATGTACCACCCTGTTCCCTGGCCAACATCTGTCTCTGGCTTGCTGCAGTGTTCCAGTGAAGCTCAACGCAAGCTTGAAGAACAACACCTCATTTTCTGCTTGGGGATCCTGCAGCCCTCCGGACTCGGTATAGAGTTCAATAATTCTAGGGCCTAAACCCTCCCCTGTCCCAGCCCCCTACCCCACGCACCAGGCCTTGTTACCCCACAGCCTGCCATTACACGCCACCTGTTATTAGTCACTGATAGTCTCCATTAACAACTATTCATCCTCCCAGCCTGATCATTATCAACTGTCTGTCCAACTGCTCTTCTCTCTCTTTAGGCTCTGTCCTATCATTTACTCCCTACTCCATCGCCTTCCCTTTTTCTGTATATAAACTGATGTTTTCCCAGCCACCACCAACCAGTTCTGAGGAATGGTCACCGGACTCAAAACATTAACTCTGCTTTCTCCTTCACAGATTCTGCCAGGCCTGATGAGCTTTTCCGGTAACTTTGTTTTTGTTCCTTTTTTAAGGAGGGATGTGTTTGTGTTAGATGCTGTTCAGGGAAGGCTTACTTGATTGATTCCAAGAACAAAGTTTATGGTGGCTTGGAGGAGAACTTGCAAGTGGTGGTGGTACAGTGTGTTTGCTCCCATTGTCCTTGGTGATAGAGATTGTGGGTTTGAAAGGTGTTGAAGGGGTATGCCAAGTTGCTTTGCATCTTGCAGATAGTGTACACTGCTGCTAGTGTGTTAGCAGCAGAGGGAGTGTATTTTGAAGTTGGTGTTCAGCGTGAGAGTCAAGGGAGCCTGTTTTGTCCTGGATGATGGTATCTGTTTTTGGAGCTGCACTCATCCGGGCAATCGAGGGGGTGGTGGGCATGGTAGTTGTATTCCTTCACATCCCTGACTCGTAGAAGATGGGTAGCTTTTAGGCAGTCAGGTGGTGAGTTACTCATGACAAATCACACCCTTTGATCTGCTCTTGTGTCCACTGTATTTATATGGTGGCTCCAGTTCAGTTTCTGGTTGGTGGTAAGCCCCCAAGGTGTTGGTGGGGGAAATCGGCAACGGTAAAACCATTGAATGTCATGGGGAGATAGTTCTGTCTTGTTGAAGATGTTCATTGTTCGGCACTTGTGGCATGAATGTTTCTAGCTATTTATCAGACTAAGCTTAACGTTGTCCATGTCTTGCTACCTATAGACTTTGTGTTTTAGTTTCTGAGGAGCAGTGAATGACTTGACATGGATGCTGAGAGGATATTCCACCTCATGGAGAATCTAGCACTGGGATATATAGTTTCAGAATAGTTGGATTCCCCATTTATGATGGAGATAAGGTGGAATTTCTTCCAAATGTTGTTAGTCTGAGGAACTGCATCCTTTTTTTTTAATGAACCTAGCATTTTACTGGACTGTAAGATGCAGAACCATGCCATTGGCACTCATAGAATTTTTTCAGTGGGCAGCTAGCCTTCAAGCATCTTAGATATCTGCCTCCTGTCTCACTTGTTAATATGGCCAAAGTGATGGGTTTGCAGTTGGGACTGGGCTGTTGAGTGATCAGGGCGTTCTGAGACATCGCACGCACTCTGGTATGTGTTGCTTTTGCACTCTGCCTCCAGGAAATACTCAAACTGATAAAGTACGTGTTTGATTCCAGTTGTGTTTAACTAGGTCAGGTCTTCTTGCCCTGCTGTCCCTTGAATTTTGAGAGCTCTGCTTGGAGCTCTGGTTTTGTGTTAGCTATCCCTGGGTCTTTGCTTTCATCTGTTTGGTGATTGCTGCTGCTTTGAGCGCGCACACTCATGCTGTGGCTTATATTGCCCTGTAATTGACTGCGGGAGAGCACTAAGGTAGAAACTTGTTAGAAGCCCACGTGACAGATGTGGCCCAGCATTGGCCATTTTTTCTAAGGAGTCGCTGTAGCATTTTTGGTGTGAGTCTTTTAAGTTTGTTTTCTGGGTTCTGGTTTGCGGTGGCGTTATTGTTGTAGGACTGGAGAGTGCATTTGATTGTCACTGCAGCTAGAATAGGTTTCTATAGATCAGTCATGTGTGGCAATGCATGTATAGTGGCATCTGTCTAGACACTACTTTGAGATTGCACATTTGTGGCTGCCCACTCAAGTTGTGGGCTTTCTGATCTAGTGAAGGTTCCAAATTTTGAAAGTTGGATGTTAAATTTCTGCTTTTTATGCTAGGCCCAGCTCATTGCAATCCTGGGACTGAGACTGCGCTGTGTCAAAGTCACCCTGGTATTCTATATAACTGGAGTTCTAGCCATAGCTGTTTGTGCCTCATCCTTCGGCTGCACCCTTCAATAATGTTGATCGCACGGTGTTTCTTCCAGAGCCTTTTAAGATTATCTTAAAGGTTACCTCTTCGACCAAGAGTTTAGTCATCTACTTAAATTTATCCTCGGGCTGATGATGATTTAGTGTTTGTTCAAATCCTACCCTGACAGTTCATGTAATTTCATAAAAATCTGGAACATAAAATCAGCCTCTAGTTCACAAATGTCCCTTAGGGAAGGAAATCACCCATCCTTACTTGGCCTTACTTATATATGACCCCAGGCATGCAATGTGTCCTCTGAAACAATTCTGAAGTGGTAAGCAGTTCTATGTATAAAGGGATCCAGGTGTCCTTGGCAGTAACTCACTGAAGGCTAACATGTAGATGCAGCAAGCTCTTAAGGCTAATGGAATGTTACCCATTATTGCAAGAGGTTTGAAAACAGGAGTAGTGAAGTTTTGCTTCAATTATGTCGGAGCCTAGTTAGACTGCACCTTTGGTACTGTGTGATACTTTATCTCAGGAAAGATATAATTGCAGTGGAGGGAGTTGCAGCCGAGGTTTGATACTTATTCCTGGGATGGTGGGACTGTCCAGGGAAGAGAGATGGGGCAAAGCAGGCCTGTATTCTCCAGAGGGAGAATGAGAGGTGGTCTCATTGAAACCTACAAAATACTGAAAGGGATAGACTCGGTAAATGCCTCTGGTCAGTCTAGAACTGGGCAACAGTTTAAAAATGAGAGGTCACTTCTGTATGAGATGAGAAATGTATTTACTCAGTGGGCTGTGAACCTTTGGAATTCTCTGCCACAGGGGTCTGTGAAAGCTCAGTTTTTGAATACGTTTAAGGTAGAGTCTGACAGATTTCTGGTTACCAATGACATATGGGGTTATGGGGATAGTTTGGGAAAAGGCACTGAAGTGTTCAATCAGCTGTTTTGGCATTAATGGTGTGGTAGCCCTCACGTATTGAGGCTATTCTATAATTTTAATCATTTACTCAGCTGCATCTACTCTTACGAACTGAAAATAAGGTTTCCTTGACACTGTCCCCATCAAACACTCCCAGGACAGGGACAGCACTTTTCTCTTGAGACATTGGGACCATGTAGCTGATCAGTTTTAGGTAAGATGTAACTCTGGGCTAGCAAATACGTTGGTTCTCCAGTTGCAGACAATGCAGGCAACACAGACAACCGAAGGAAAATGCTTGATAAGAGGTCAGTGGATCCTGGAATTTTTATTAATTATGTTGCCACTTTACTCAGTATGTGGGAAAAGGTAACATTGCAAAGAATTATCTGTGAATGAAATTCTCTAAGTTTGTATGTATGCAAGAGACAGCAACAGTACACATCATACAATGCCTTTCATTTGAGATGGATGTTGTTGTGCTCAGTGAATCTACTGAACTCCAGGAACTTTCTAACATTAAGCTCTGCGTTTTCAAAGGCACTGCGAGTCTCCAGAACTTAAAGATGGCAGAACGCAGTCTAGACATCTCAGCAGTGTCTGTAAGAAAATACCAATCCATTCCTAAGGATGGTTTAATACCCAAAATGTCACTGACTTGTGCTTCTCAGCGGAAGGGTCCTTAACATTTTGCATTTTCTTTTTCAAATTTGCCACAGTAAAAAGGAGGTATTTTCCTTTTCTCTCCTGTTTTAAATCTGATTCCCCAAAAAGCTGCAAGTTTATTGCTCTGAGTTTGGAGTTGATTTTTAAAATTTTGTCCAAGCAAAAGTGTGCAAAGAGGATTTGAGAATGTTGCCAGGACTAGTAGGCCTGGGACATAGGGAGAGGTTGGCCAGGATAGGACTTTATTACTTGGAATGTAGGGGAATGAGGAGTGACCTTATTTTGGTGTATAAATGATCTGGATGTGAACGTACAAGGCATGATTAGTATGTTTGCGGATGAAACAAAATTATGAGGTATCATTGATAGTGAGGACGGTTATTAAAAATTAGAGGGATCTTGATCAGATGGGGGAGTGGAATGAGGATTGGTGACTGCAATTCAACACAGATAAGTGTGAGGTGTTGCACTTTGGAAAATCAAACTGAGGTAGGACTTGTATAGTAAATGGTAAGGTCCTAAGGAGTGTTGTGGAACAGAGGGACCTAGGAGTACGAGTGCATAGTTCGTTGAAAGCAATGTCACAGATAGACAGGGTGGTGAAGAAGGCCTTTAGCGTGCTGCCCTTCATCGGTTGAGGCACCGAGTATGGGTGTTGGGACGTTATTTTACTGTTGTATAAGTCATTGGTGAGGCCGCATTTGGAGTATTGTGTACAGTTTTGGTCACCCTGTCATACGAAAGACGTACAGGCAGTTCTCCTATAACACAGTAGTTCCATTCTTGTGTAACCTCGCGCTATAGAAAATCGTGTTATAGGGAAATTGCTATAGAAAGTCACTATACCTGTACAGCAGAAAGTTCATGTTATCCATATAGCGTCCACTATTCATCAGTTGTATTACAGCCAATTTGCGTCAGTGAAGCACCCATTATAACAGAACTACCTGTAGTTAAACTGGAAAGTGTGCAAAGAAGATTGAAGACTCAGACTGTTTGCTGAAAGACTTGAGGCATTTGCGTTTGTCTGAGCTTTTTTTATAGCTAAAAGGAACACTTGCTTGTCATTGACGGGAGCATATCATGAGGTCAGTTGGTTATCTGCCCTGTTGTTTGACTTGACCCCATTTCTCTGCCCCGAACCTGAACTTGATTATCATTTTTGAGTTTTGTGCTTTGGCTTGTCTGGATCTAAGGCATATCCTAGTTCGTGACCAGAAAGATGTTGATAATTCTAGGTGGGGTTGAGGCCCAAAAGGAGGAATGAGGAAGACCTCCAAAACAAAATCCATTTTGTTGCCCAGCAAGCAACTCCTCCCTTCAGCATGTGCCGAGGTGAGTTGTTACCTTGTTGACAGCAGTGAACTCAACATTGACTCAGCTTTGAAAATTGGATGATTGGGTCTATGATTAAGTGTTGCAAGGAGCTTTTGAGCCCAGCCTCAAAATCCTCTTGCTGGCAGACTCTGCAAATCTCAGTTGAATTATTACTGTTGGCATATCAAACGCTGTTATGGTGAACATTTTTGCTTATTGTTGATAGCTGTTAAGTTTTAGAAGTCATGGCATCAACTTTCATCCGTAGTTTTAGTCTCTTGGCAGATTGAAAACAATGCTTGCTTTTGATGCCACCACCCCATCTCTTGCATTTTTGAAAAGGGTGCAGAGAAGATTTATGAGTCGGTGACTGTTTGCTGAAAGACTCCTGAGTGAGAAAGTTGTGGGTTCAGGCTCCACTCAGCATTTTAGCAGAGAAAGATGACGCCGAAGGTCCAGTCCCTCACCGTCCACATCCCATTGACACCCACCACTGGTTCCTTGGCCAATATGTGCCCCTCATTGATATCTCATAAACAGGGAACCTGCCCAAGATGCCGCTGTTGTTTGTAGGATCTTGGTATGTACATATTATGTGCTGCGTTTCATATGTGACTGCCCTATTGGGGCTGAGGAGTGCTTTGGGATGTTTTGTCTTGGAGTTCACTTTGCCTTTTACGAGGCGTGGTGGGGAAGGTTGGTGAACAGTGTCACTGGACTTTGTGGTGCCTTCGTGGCAGTATCGGATTGGAGTGTTGCATCATGGGGAACTGCAGATCGGGAAGTTTGTTCTTAAAAAAAGACAGTTTTGTGGGATGTGGGCATCACTGGCAGTTCCAGCATTTATTATCCATCCCTAATGGCTCAGTGGCCGGTTCAAAGTCAGCCATGTTGACTGTCAACTCATTCCATGGATTCAGGTGGGCCAGACCTGGAAGGATGCCAGGTTTCCTTCCCCAGGTAATATTAGTGAACGAGGTGGCAGTTAAAAATGGTTGCACTGTTTACCTCCATTACGCCAGTTTAAGTCCAGGTTTTAAAAAAGATTACTTGGGATTTGAGCCTGTATCCCCATGACGTTAACTTGGGGGTTCTTGATTCCTCGACTAGTGAGAGGATCACGACATCACCTCTGCTTTGCAACTATCAGGAGCAGCATAGATTGAACAGATGTACAATTCATGTTCTTTCAGGGATGTATTGAGATTGGTTAAATCTTCCGTGATATCAGAGTATTTATTTTAAATTGGTGGCAAGCTTGAGTGCTTACTAATGCTGTTTTATGTCTTGATCTCTGTAAACATTACTTTGAAAGGAAAGAACATCCCCAAATTGTAGCGGTTGTGTGACCAGATGTTATTTTTCAAGACCTACTTTGTGTCCTGGCAGGTCTAGATGCATAAAGCTGTATTTCTTTGAAATTTGAGATAAATAACTTTCAGGATGGAGCATGTGTGTCCTGTGTAATTTCCCCCTCTTGTATGAGTAGAAATATTTTTGTTGCCCTTCCCAGAACTCTGAAGAACTATTAGCAGGAACACAGTGAAAGCTAGCACACGGACAGCAGATTATCAGAAAGACTAATCAGGAATATTGGCCCTTATTCTAAGGGGATTGGAGTATGAGAGTCGGGAAGTCGTACTGTACAAGCTGCTGGTGAGACTGCATCTGGTGTATTGTGAGCTGTGTTAGTCCCTTTATTTAAATAAAGGTATTATTTCATTAGCAGTTCAGAGAAGGTTCTCTCGATGATCCTCAGTATGGCGGGCATAGTCTCGTGAGCAAAGGTTAAACAGTTTGGGACTCTACTCACTGGAGTTTAGAAGAATGAGAGGTGATCTCACAAACGTGTAGGCTTCTTAAGGTGCTTGACAGGTAAATGCTGAGAGAATGTTTCCCCTCATGGTAGAGTCTAGGGCCAGAGGGTATAGTGTTGGAATAAAGGGGTGCCAATTTAAGACTGAGCTGAGGAGGAATTTCTTCTCTCGGGGGGTGTCTTTGGAACTCCTTACCACAGAGAGCTATGGGGGCAGAGCCCTTGTGTATATTTAAGGCTGAGATAAATTCTTGATCGAGGGGAATGGAAGGTTATAGGAAAAGGGAAGGAATGTGAATGTGAAGAATGTTGAATGAGCCATGATCCTGTTGCATGGTGGAGCAGAATTTGGTGAGCTGAAAGGCCTCATTTCTTAGTCACGTGGAGTGTGAAGCATGTGAAGATATTAATTAGGAAGAGGAGTAAACCACTTGGCCCCTCAAACCTGCTATGCCAATTGATTGTGGCTGGTTTGAATTGTGGCCTCGGCTTCAATTTCCCACCTACCCCGAATAACCTTTGGCTCCCCTCTTGTCGAAGAATCTGTCTATTTCTGCCTTAAATAATGATGCAGATCTGTACCACTTAGTCAAGAGAGTTCGTTAAGACCATGCCTTTTTACTTTTCTACGTATTTAATTGTGAACTGAAATGAGAAAGGAATTTGCCTTAAAACCAAGGATTGGTGAAGAATTGCTGCAGGTGTTGAAAGCAAGTAAGTTAACATGAATTTGAAGCACTGCTTACACACTGATTCCAGCAGCAGGTTTGAGTGTGGTTTGTAGACAAGCTGGAGCTAAAGACAGATGGTTGGCAACAGCAGTGGACTGATTTGTGGACTAGTGACCATTTACCATTAACAAAGGTTTTTGCCTTCTGACAACTGGTTGGTTCACAGGTAGCTGACCAGCTTGAGGATGTGAACAAGATAAAACATAGACTGGAGCAGGAGGAGGCTATTCGGCCCTTTCAGCCTGCTCTGCCATTCTTCACTATTATAGCTGATCGTCCAACTCAATAGCCTAATCCTGCTTTCTCCCCATAACCTTTGATTCTGTTAGCCCCAAGTACTATACCTAGTCGCCTCTTGAATACATCCAGTGTTTTGGCATCAACTACTTCCCAGTAGTAATGAATTCCACAGGCTCACCACTCTCTGGGTGAAGAAATGTCTCCTCATCTCCGTCCTAAATCGTCTACCCCGAATCCTCATTCTGTGACCCCTGGTTCTGGACACACCCATCATTGGGCGCATCCTCCCTGCATCTACTGTGTCCAGTCCTGTAAGAATTTTATAAGTCTCTGAGATTCCCCCTCATTTGTCTGAATTCTAGCAAAAACAATCCCAACCTAGTCCATCTTTTCCTCATACGTCAGACTCCCCGCCCCAATCTCTGGAATCAGTCTGGTAAACCTTCGCTGCACTCCCTCGAGCAACAGCATCCTTCCTCAGAAAACGAGACCAAAACTGTGTACATTATTGTAGGTGTGGTCTCACTAAGGCCCTGTACAATAGCAACAATACATCCTGCTCCTGTACTCAAAACCTTTTGCAATGAAGGTCAACGTACCATTTGCCCTCTTTACTACCTGCTGCACCTGCATGCTTACCTTCAGCGACTGGTGCACAAGGACACCCAGGTCCTGCTGCAGAACACTCCCCTCCCGATTTACAGGCATTCAGGTAGTAAACTGCTGCCTTGCTTTTACTTCCACAGTGAATAACCTCACATTTATCCAAATTATACTGTATCTGCCATTGATTTGCCCACTCACCCAACCTGTTGAGATCATGTTGAAGGATCTCAGCACCCTCCTCACGGTTCACCCTCCCACCCAATTTGGTATCATTTGCAAACTTGGAGATATTACATTTTGTTCCCTCATCCAAATCATTAATATATATTGTGAATAGCTGGGGTCCCAGCACCGATCCCTGTGGTACCCCACTAGTTACTGCCTGTCAGTTTGAAACAGACCCATTAATTCCTCCTCTTTGTTACTTCTCTGCTAACCAGTCTCCTATCCATCTCAATACAGTTCCCCCAGTCCCATGGGCTTTAGTCTTGTGCATTAATCTCTTATGTGGGACTTTGTCAAATGCTTTCTGAAAGTCGAAATATACTACATCGATTGGCTTCCCCTTGTCAACTCTACTAGTTATATCTTCATTAAAATCCAACAGATTTGTCAAGCCATAAATCTATGCTGACACTTTCTGATCCTGCCACTGCTTTCTAAATGCTCTGCTTTAAAATCGTTGACAACGGATTTGAGAATTTTCCCCACTATCGATACTAGGCTCACCGGTCTATAACTCCCTGTTTTCTCTCTTCCTCCCTTTTCGAATACTGGAGTGACATTAGCCACCCTTCCATCTGCAGGGACTATTCCAGATTCTATAGAATCCTGGAAGATGACCACCAATGCATCCACTCTAGAGCTACTTCCTTAAGTACTCTGGGATGTAGATTATCAGGCCCTGGGGATTTATTGGCCTTAATTCCCAACAATTTTCCCAGGACAATTTCTCTACTAATATTGATCTCCCTCAGCTCTTCCTCTCACTAAATCTTGCATTCTCCAACAATTCAGGTATCTGATTTGTGTCCTCTTTTGTGAAGACGAAACCAAAGTATGTATTCAGTGCCTTAGCCATTTCTTTGTCCCCTTTTATGCATTCCCCATTTCTGTCTGTAGGAGACCTATGTTTGTCTTTACCAATCTTTCTCTTCACATACCTATAGAAACTCTTAGCAGCAGTCTTTGTGTTCTCTGCAAGCTTACGTTCGTATCAATTTTCCCCTTAATCAATCCCTTGGTCCTTCTTTGAATTCTAAATTGCTCCCAATCCTCAGATTTATTACTTTTCTTGGCCAATCAGTATGCTTCTTCCTTGGATTGGATACTCTCTGTCATTGTGTTTGTCAACCATGGATTGGCTCTCTTATTTTCCTTTTGCAATAGACAGGAGTAAACAGTTGTTGCAATTCCCCATGGGTTCCTTGAATGTTTGCCATTGCTTATCCACTGTCTTCTCTTTAAGTAACTCTCCCCAGTCTATCAAGACCAACTCATGCCACATCCTTGTAGTTTCCTTTATTAAAGATCAGCACCCTGGTCTCCAAATCAACAGCCTCCCTCTCCATCTCGATATAAAATTCAATCATGTTATGGTCGCTCTTCCCCAACGGGTCTTGCACAGCTAGATTGGCAGTGATTCCCTTCTCATTACACAGCACCCAGTCTAAGATGGCCTGCGCTGTCGTTGGTTCCTCCACATATTGGTCAAGAAAACCATCCCACATACACTCCGGGAATTCCTCCTCTACGACATTGTGGCTAATTTGATTTGCCCATTCTGTGAGCAAATTAAAATCACCCATGATCACTGTTCCCTTATCACATGCATCTCTAATTTCATGTTTAATGTTTTTAATGAAGATCTGTAGTTCGGGTTGCAGTTGGAGTTGTTGGTTAGTTCGCTGGGCTGACTGGTTTTCATGCAAAAGTTTCGTCTCCCTTCTAGGTGACATCAGTGCTGTGTAGCCTCCGTTGAAGCACTGTTGTTCTGTCCTGCTCTGAATTTATATCGTCCGGTCTGCCATTTTCGACCTCACCATTGCAGTTTGGGCGTCTATATATGACAGCTAATGTTTTTTGTCCTTTGGTATTTCTCAACTCTACCCAGACAGACTCCACATTGTCAGAGCTAATATCCTTTCTCAGTACTGTTAATTTCCTCTTTAACCAGCATTGCCGCTCTGCCTTTTTCTTTTTGCCTGCTTCCTAAATACTGAATATCTGGGACATTTGGTTCCCATCCCTGGTCACCCTGCAGCCATGTCTCAGTAATCCCAATTATAATGTACCCGTTTACATCCATCTGCGTGATTAGATAGTCAGAAGCTTTTCAAACCTCTAGCAGCGCAGGTGCTGCCTGCTCTCTGCAGTAAAATTCACTTGAAGCCTGAAGAATACCAGTTTATCTTTTGTTAAGTAGTTGCTGTAAGCTGATGTTTAGTCAATAAGTCAGAGACCTTTTGTTAGTGAATCAGCCTCCCTGTACTTGCTGCAAACCAGTGGGAGCATCCAAAGAAGGAAAACAGAAGCAGTGTTCTGATCAGCACAGGAACCATATTAGTAGATTCTGTGAACAGAGACCACTGAACAACTTTCCCCAGTTTTCCCTTCAAGCATAATACCGCATTTTTTGGCCTGTCTATTTGCACGCATGGGGAAGTTTTTCAGGGTATTGGCATTTAATTAGTTATGTCAGTAGTTCATAATTGTTTATCTGTTAACTAGAGTTTATTTACTTGTAATAAATAGTAATTCTTAAGCAAAGAAATTTGTGTGCTTTCTGTCAACCTAAGTCTGAAAATCAGGTGAATTAGTTAATCCTGAACTTTTGTGGTGACTGGGAATAGCAGAACTTGATTTCCAACGTGCTACCTTGATGAGGCTTGACAAGTCCCATAGGTTTTCAGCCCTTGGAGAAACTTCTCTCCTCCTCCTCCCCCGTCCCTGTCTTAAATGACCTCTTATCTATACTGTACCCCCTTGTTCAGCACCCACCATGCTGAACCCAAACCTTTCTTCGGGATCTCATGTTTCGATACAATCACCTCTTATTTTTCTAAATTCCAATGGATAGGAGCTCAACCTTCTCTTATCAGAGAGCATGTGCTTCCCCATGATGAAGGGCCTATGTTGATGCAGCAGGAGGGGGTGGTGCCTCAAACCCTCAAGAAATGTTGCACCAAGCTTCCTACTGAGTCTTATACGCATGAAGTGTTGTTTTTGCTTGGCCATGTGCTATTATACAGCTATGTCTTTGCTTCCTGTTACCCAGCAGCTGTGCCAAATCTGTTGTTTGATCTTTTTGCCCATTCTGGCTTGACGTGGCTGCACTGAGCTGCTATTTGTTTTTTTTTTAAATAACGAAACACTATTGATTTCCTTGATGTTGTGGTTGTAAGTTGGTTACATCAGCAATTATTATTCAAAACAAAGTGGGCAGTTAGCAAGATTTATTCCCTCTGCTGATGGTGCTTTCCAACAGAAACTGGGCTCATGTTTTTGTTCTAGCAGTTTTACAACTGTCTCCAAAAGTATTGAATGCACGTGGTGTACGATACAGTGCCAGTTAACCCCTCTCCATTTCTGTACTCAAAAGCTTCAAAGTGTTTGGTTTAGAAGTTGCTGTGTTCACTTAGCAAAGTGTGAAATGTGTTAGTCCCTACTGAAAGATGTTTGCTTCGTCGCACATTTGCTTCTGCCACAGTCTCCAATAGTTTTTGCACTTTTACGGACTCAATGTCGTGAGTTCCAGGCCAGTTTTGCAAGTGCAAAATCTGTTTCTCTTTCAGGCTTGCAAGCAGGGTATTGCAGCAGCGAAAAAAGTCACCACCCACCATTATATTTGAATGGAATCCAAGAGGCACTTTTGAAAAAGAAAATTGCCATTTACACGGATTATTTTAGAATTGTTTCAGAGAAATAGTCTGTGTGGCTCAGTCAGTCCATGTTTTTTTATCTGCTAAGTCCTTTATTGCTTAACAGGATGAGGGAGTCACTGGCTAGGCAGCATTTATTACCCGTCCCTAATTGCCCAGAGGGCAGTTCAGAGTCAATCACATGTAGGCCAGACCAGGTGAGGATGGCAGTTTCCCTCCCTAAAGGACATTAGGGAACCAGATGGATTTTTCTGACAATTTGCAATGGATTTGTGGTCATCGTAAGATTCTTAATTCCAGATGTTTTTATTGAATTCAGATTTCACCATCTGCCATGGCAGGATTTGAACCCGGGTCCCCAGAACATTATCTGGGTCTCTGGATTAACAGTCCAGTGATAATGCCACTAAGCCATTGCCTCCCCAGTGAAACATAGTTCCACGTCTCCACTGTCCTGGCTCGCAGGACCTTCTGCAGAAGCAGGGGTATAATCTCAATAGGAGTGAGTTAAGGTGGAATCTGAGGCTGGTGAATTCTTTACCCTGATGGCCATGGAATCTGCCATTCTGTACGTTCAAGATGGAGATCAGTAGATTCCTGGATATGGAGGTACTGGTGTTGGACTGGGTTGGACAAGGTCAGAAATCTCACACCACCGGTTTATAGTCCAATAGGTTTATTTGAAAGCACAAGCTTTTAGGGCATTGCCCCTTTGTCAGATGACGTGAGAAAGAAACACACAACACACAACACAGAATTTATCAGTAAAAGATCAAAAGTTCACACAACTGATGATGTATTAAATAAACCTGAGATGATGGTAAATCTTTAATCGGTTAGAAGGTTTTAATTAATTAAAACGTATATGTAAATCCCTGAGTTTCTTTCACGTCACTGCCCTAAGAGAACAAAAGGCTTTATCAGTATAAAGAAGAGGTGACATTTTAGGTCAGACAATACACACACACTCACGTGCACATATATACATCTATGGAGTGACTTTGTATTGCAGATACATTCTACTTGGTTCGACACACACGCAGTTTATAGACAATCAGCCAACGTGGCATTTTAGAGATTGCTACTTTAGAAATAAAATCATCAAAACATAAATTATAAACAATTCTAAACAAGGCCTCACACCTAACATGCATTGTCTGACCTAGAATGTCACCTCTTCTTTATACTGATAAAACCTTTAGTTCTCTCAGGGCAGTGACTTGAAAGAATTTTGGAAATTTACATATACTAATCGATTAAAACCTTCTAACTGATTAAAGATTTAACAGCATCTTGGTTTTGTTTAATACATCCTCATCAGTTGTGTGACCCTTTGATCTTTTACTTAAATTCTGTGTTCTCTGTACTTCTTTCTCACTTCATCTGCAGAAGGGGCTACGCTCCAAAAGCTTGTGTTTTCAAATAAACCTGTTGGACTGTAACCTGGTGTGGTGAGATTTCTGGAATCTAAAAATCCAAGGATATCGGGGTACTGCAGGAAAGTGGCATTGAGGTACGTGCTGTATTTGAATGGTGGAGCAGGCTCAATGGGCGGAATGGACTCATTTTCTTATGTTCCTAAATCACCACTTGTTTTCTTTTTAATGAAAGCAGAGGGTCATGCATCCAGTTAGACTTCAGTTGTTTGTGTTCTTGTAATCTTTGATGTCGGCTCACATTGGTGAAGTTTGAGGTTTGGCCACTTGAATTCAGCTCCTCAAGCCTTACCTGCCAATCAGTAATTGGATTCTCGCCTCTACCTTCCTGACTCTGTCCTATATGCTTTGACTCCCTTGTCAATGTGTCTAACGCAGTCTTAAATCTCCGGTGATCCCCAGAGAAAAAAAGTTACACACAATAACCAGAGTTAAACTGTGTCCCCTAATACATGACTGTCCTACAAGGGGAAGCATCCATCCAGTCACGTCCCTGTCTGGTGGATAAAGTGGTTAAGAAAGTCTATGGGATACTTGCCTTTATTAGCTGAGGCGCAGAGTTTAAGAGCAGTGGGGGAGGGGTTATGTTGGAACCATACAAAATGGCAGGTAGATCACTGCTGGAGTAGTGTGTACAATTCCGGGTGCCACATAAGGATGTGATAGCGCTGGAGAGGGTGCAGAGGAGATTTACCACTATGTTGCCTGGACTGGGTGGTTTTCTGTGAAGAGATTGGACAGACTGGAGTTGTCTACCTTAGAGCAGAGGGGATTGAGAGGGGTCTCTAAGGTTTTAGAGTAGATTTGTAGCTCGGGTTGTGAATGTCATGATTGAGATATATAAAATTATGAGCAACATAGGGTAGACAGCAGGAAACTTGTCCCGGAGGGAGGGACAGATTTAAGGTATGTGACGGAAGGTTTAGAGGAGATGTGAGGCAAACCTTTTCACCCAGAGGATGGTGGGAATCTGGAACTCACTGCCGCAAAGACTGGTAGAGGCAGAAACCTTCAGAATATTTAAGTATTTAGATGTGCACTTGTGATGCCAGGCCTCTTTCTGTGCTGTAGATTTCCATGACTGTAAGTCCCCTCAGAACCTTATGTATTTTAATCAGATCACCTCTCATTCTTCTAAACTCAGTTGGATAGAGGCCAGGCATGTTGGTGGTTGAATTAGTTTTTGGTGCAACAGAAGGTCACAGGTCAGTGGGCCTGTTTGATTTTATTTCTATTCTTTTCTATTCCTTCCTATAGTGCTGGTTTTAAAGCAGCACATTGGCGTCCACGTAGTCTTCCGTGCTGTCTTTAGAAAAAGAATAGCTTGGCTGGTGCAGAGTCATAAACACATGAATCTGGAATACCAACATCTTGCATTCTTGTTTGACTTTGCTTAACAATATGTGGTAAATGGAGGTGGCCCTTCAATGACATGTGGTGTTCAGGCAGAGTCTGCCCTGAATGTTTAGCTTCCATAGGTGATGGATACACTGTACTTTTAGTCCTGGCTTTGATTCCACATATCTGGTAGTTTGATGTTGACGTGTGAGTATCATGGAGACCTTTATGGTGCCATCTCACATTGGGCTCACATTACAAAGAGAACAATTAACAAGGAAGAGAGCTAACAATTGATTTATTGATGCCTGGGCTACCAGCAGATGCAACCTGCTTATAAATAGTACGTACTTTTAAGTGCCGAGGGTTGTTTTAGCATTATTGGGATTCACTGAAGTAGCTTTTCTGTCCCTCATTAAGCTTAGCTGTTCTTCCATGTGGGACTCATTTGCTTACATGACAGCTTTCAATCAAGACTGAAAAGAGAATAATCGCCCAGGTAACCTGAGCAGAATTAAGATTTTCCAGTGCCTCATTGCATTTTTATACCGCAAATTCCTAAATGCTGAGTTTGTTTTTGGGTAGAGGTGGTTGTTGCACCAAGCAGAACTCCCTGTCTCCCTACTTGCAGCATTGCTCAATGGTTGAGAGACCTCAGTTTAATGTCTTGCCTCGAACCTGGTGCCCTCTGCCAATATAGGCTCTGAATCACTGACTTATCCCAGATGAGTGCTTCCCAAACTTTCTACTAATGTGATCCCATTTTAGTACCTTAGACTTTGAGAGATTCTGATGAGGGGACGCTCTTCAGCTACTCAGATGTGGGTGGTGAGGTTCGGTGTTTGTTTTGAGACAAAAGAAATGCTAGACACTCTTGGTGGTACTGATGCTGGACTAGTAATCAGGAGGCCTGGCCTACTGATCTGGAGGCATGGGTTCAAATCCCACTATGGCTGGCAGAATATAAATTTAAATTGGATGTTGGGAGCTAGTCTCTGTGATGGTGACTACTGTCGATATGCGGTTAAAATCCCATCTGGTTCACTAATACACTTTTGAGGGGGGGGAAATCATAGAATCCCTACAGTGCGGAAACAGGCCCTTCGGCCCAATAAGTCCACACTGAACCTCAAAGCATCCCACCCAGACCCACCCCACAATAACCCACCTAATCTACACAACCCTGAACACTACGGGCAATTTAGCATGACCAATCCACCTAGCCTGCACATCTTTGGACTGTGGGAGGAAACCTGAGCACCCGAAGGAAACCCACGCAGCCACGGGGAGAATGTGCAAACTCCACACAAACGGTCACCCAAGGGTGGAATCGAACCCGGGTCCCTGGCGCTGTGAGGCAGCATTGCTAACCACTGAGCCACCGTGCTGCCCTTCTCAGTTTAGCTGATTTAGCTGGATGGCTGGTTGCAGTGCAGAGGGACACCAGCAGCGTGGGTTCAACTCCCCCACTGGCTAAGGTTACCATGAAGGACTCTCTTCAACCTTTTCCCTCGCCTTGTGTGTGATCCTAGGGCTAAACCACCACCAGTCTTCTCTTTCTGATGAGAAAGCAGCCCTACGGACTGATAAGGCTATTGTAATTTCATGCTTTGGGAAGGAAATCTGCTGTCCTTGCCTGATCTGGCCTGACTCCTGGTTGACTCTTAACTTTCCTCTGAAATGGTTGAGCAAGACATTCAGTTCAAGGGGCATTTAGGGATGGGCAGCAAATGCTGGTCTTGCCAGTGGTGCCCATATCCGGTGAAAGGCTATCTTTTTTAAAAAAAAACTCTTCCATAGGTTGGTTTATTTAGTTTTTACAGCAATTGGTCCTTTAGGCCAATCCAACATTAGAATAAAATTGGGAAATTAAAGGGGCATTGCAGCTGTTAATGCACAGACTGAACTTCTGACCCTTGAGGTGAGACTTGCACTCACTGACTGCCAAGTGAGTTCGGTGTCACCCAAATAGAGCCAAAGTTCCACCTTAAAACTGCAGTCATTGAGCAAGGGAATGATAAACTGGTATGTCTGTAGTTCGCATTAGCTGCATGGAAATTTGCAACAAACAACAGTTGTTTGTATGTGATCCGTACTCATTAGCATACAATTTTTAAAGAAATTCCATTGTAGCAGTTCAGGAATGTTTTGCTATGCCATCTTCAATATTTTCTTCCATTGTTTCAGTTCACTGTTTCCCAAAACCCAAGCCCCCTAGTTTTGAAGGCAGGATTAGTGACACGTTACTTGGGTGATGTGGTGAGCCTGTTGTTCTGAATGAAATGGTCTATATCCATTCCAATTCCCTTTCTAAAGGGATCTTCCTTGTGGAGCGAGCAAGCCTTGCCTGCCCCCATTCCTTTGTCTAACCTATGTTTTGGTTTTCCTCGCATGTGTCACTTTCTGGAATTGTGCAGGCTTGACCCCATGTCTTTGCCACAAAGATTTCTAACCGAACGTAAGCTTTTGGGACGTGGGCAGGAGACTAGCTGGAAGTTGAGGCTTCTGATACTCAGCTGAGAATGCACAATAGAACTGAAGAGGCGGCCGACTTTGAAGCTGCACTGTTGAGATATAATGGAGTACTGGAGTGCTTTTATTTGTATATGTTTTCATAATGGGGAATTCACCATATTGGCATGAACCAGAGAGAAGAATGTAGTTTTGTGATGCCGTTGTAACCATGGCAATGCAGTAGGCTGCACGTGGTTCAACTTCTTTTGGAAACAAAAGAAAATTTCATAATTTCTTAGGTAATTCGAAGCTGTTGTTTCTGTGCTGCACACTAACTTGTGAATTAGAACCTGAAATGGGCTGTTTGGTCCTTCCAACCATGCTGCACCTTTCGGTAAGATTGTGGCTAATCTGTTGTGTTCCAACTTTCGCTTTCATACTTGCCCTGATAATCTTTGATTCCCTTGCCTAGCAAGAATCAGAATCTATTTGATTCCTCCTCACCTTAGTCCTAAATGGTCGCATCTTATCCTGAGACTCTTGGTCCTAGAATCCCAGCCCAGCCAGAGGATACTTCCTTTATCCAACCTGTGGAGCGCTGTCAGAGTTAATGTAGCAATGAGATCACCTACATTGTCATAGCTATGGGGAGTACAGGCCTGGTCTCCTCCATCACTCCTAGCAGAATCCTGCCAATCCAAGAATCAGTCAGGACTGTAATTTACACTGTCAGCAGGCTAACTAACCTGACCAGTGCAACCTCACAGTTTATTTTGGGGCCAGGAGTTTGTCAGCCTGGTTTATTTTCTTTCATCTCGGCACCCACTGCGCCCGAATGGCTACCTCCTCCAAGGTTTTCTGCTGATGTTGTGTTATGTCAGCGCTTTGAACCTCTGTCATTTCGTAGCAGGAAGCAAAAACTATGTTAGCCTCATTACAACTGTACAGGGTCGAGACTTACCAAGTCTGCCTTGCATGCTCAGCTGGTGCATTGTGATTAAATGCCTCAGCCAATAGACTAAAGTCTTTCAGTCTGTCTGCAGTGAGTGAAGTTCTTTTAAGGTAGGCATCAGTCTTGTAGCTCTTTGTTGAACTCTTTCCGAGGCTGCTAGAAGAACATAAGAAACAAGAGCAGGAGTGGGTCATCTGGCCCCTCGAGCCTGTCCACCATTTAATAAGATCATGGTTGATCTTCTCACGGACTCAGCTTCACTTACCCACCCGCTCACCATAATCCTTAATTCCTTTACTGTTCAAAAATCTATCTTTGCCTTAAAAACATTCAACGAGGTAGTGTCAATTACTTCACCGGGCAGGGAATTCTGCAGATTCACAACCATTTGGCTGAAGAAGTTCCTCCTTGACTCAGTCTGAAATCTGCTCCCCCTTTGAGGCTATGCCCCCTAGTCCTGTCACCCACTGTCTGCTGTGGCCAAACAACCTGGGCATGGTTATTGCGGACTAGATGGGTGGGAGGCTGCACGTTGCCCAGTGCTATTCAGGCATGTTCCACACGTAGGCAGTATGGGGAAAGCCCTGTGCCTGGCAAATTCGGTGATACTCGGTTACCTTTCCATCCATCGCCCTCTGTATGGGAGTGTGGTAACTTTGTGCTGGGCTCATAATTGAGAAGGCAAAGGCAAAACTGCGCACGTGTGCACCAACCACCACCTACCACCCCAGTAACAGCTGCTGCATTTCAGTGATGCAAAATGTGTCAGGATATCATGGTATTAGAAACAGTTTAGAGAAGGCCAGTATGACTGATTCCTGGTGTGCAGGGGTTTATTTTGTGAAGAAAGGTTGGGTCTATATCCTTTTAAATTTTAGAAGAACTAGAAGTTATCTTACTCAA
The DNA here is from genome assembly GCF_021869965.1 of Rhincodon typus. NCBI lineage: Eukaryota > Metazoa > Chordata > Chondrichthyes > Orectolobiformes > Rhincodontidae > Rhincodon > Rhincodon typus. The sequence continues at coordinate 3,165 of NW_025968436.1, read as the reverse complement.
ATATATAAAATCCTGAAGAAACCTGATGGTGTGAATGTCCTGTGTGGTCCCTCGTTTAGGACTAAGATATTGGGGTAGCATTAGCCTGTTCAGCCCATTGTGTCTGCTCTGCTATTTGATCATAGCTTTATTTTGCAATCCGATTCCTCCTGCCTTTTCCCGGAACCTTTGATCCCCTTAGTAATCAAGAACCTATCTCTGTTTTAAGTACACTCAATGACTTGGACTCTACAGCCTTCTGTGGTAGGGAGTTCCACAGATTAACCAACCTCTGGCTGAAGAACTGCCTCCTTATCTCAGTTCTAAAATCTCATCCCTTCACTCTGACGATGTACCCTTAGGTCCTGGTCTCTCTAACTAGTGGAAACATCATCTCCACAAGTACTGTGTCCAGGTTTCTTGGTATTCTGTAGGTCTCAGTGAGATTCCACTTCCTCACCCCAATCCTTTTAAACTCATAGAGTACAGACCCGGGGTCTCAAATGCTTCTCATGTGATGAGCCTTTCATTGTCAGGATTGTTCTTGTAAACAGCCTGTTGAACCCTTCCAAGGCCAACATGTTCTTCCTCAGATACAGGTACCAAAACTGCTCTCAGAGCTCCAAGTGCAGTCTGACCAGAGCCTTATACAGCCTCAGCAGTACATCTGTGCTCTTTCATTCTAGCCCTGTTGAAATGAATGTTAGCATTACGTTTTCCTTCCTAACTGCCCACCGAACCTGTACATTAGTCTTGAGATTCCTGAAATAGAACTCCTAAGTTACTTTTGTGTTTGTTTGTTTTCTGAAGCCGTTCCCTTTTTAGCAAGTAATGTTCTCCTCTATTCTTCCGATCAAAATGCATAACCTCATGCTTTCCCATGTTGTATTCCATCTGCCACTTGTCCACTCTCTTAGCCCGCCTGAGTCCTCCTGCGGCCTCAACACTACCTGTCCTTCCATATATCTTTGTGTCACCTGCATACTTAGCAACAATGCCCTCTGTTTCTTCATTCAGATTATTAATGTAATGTAATGTGAATGGTTGTGATCCCAACACTGTCTCCTGCGGCATTCCACTAGTCACTGGCTGCCAGCCTGAAAAAGACTGGATTGTCCCTGCTTTCTGCCTTCTCCGGTTAGCCAATCCTGTGTCCATTGCCCCTAATGCTATGGGTTCTTAGCTTATTTAGCAACCTCCTGTGTGACTCTTTGTCAAAGGCCTTCTGGAAATCCAAATAGATCGCATCTGCTGGCTCTCCTTTGTCTATTTTGCTGTTTACCTCAAAGAATTCTAATTGATTTGTCAGGTGTTAAGTCCCCTTGTTGAAGCTGTGCTGACTCTGCTCAATTTTACCATGCACTTCCAAGTACACTGCAGTCTCATCCTTAATAACGGGCACTGAAATCATACCAATGACCAAGATTAGGCTAACCGGCCTGTGATTTCCTGTCTTCTGCCTTCCCCCCACCTTCTTAAACAAGGGTGTTATGTTAACCATTTTTCAGTCCTCTGGGACCCTGGCCAACTCTAGTGATTCCTGAAAGGTCACCACCAATGCCTCTACGATCTCTTCAGCCACTTCCTGCAGAACTCTGGGGTATAGTCCATCCAGTCTGGGTGATCTCTCCACCTTCAGACCTTTCAGCTTCTCCAGCACTTTCTCCTTAGTGATGGCGACAATGTCCACCTCTGCCCTCTAACTCTCAGTTCTAGTATGCCGCTGGTGTCTTCCCCCATGAAGACTGAAACAAAGTACCTCTTCAGTTCCTCCATATCAGTCTTCAAGGTGGAAGACATAAGTAGTGTACCAGAACTTCGAGAGAGTCAGGGGGCACAAGCACAGCCTTTTTCTGAGGATTGTGTAACTGGATATCTCAGGACTGTCCTTCAGGGGAGGTAACAGTGCCACCCTTGATGACTTGGACTTTCTGGACAGTCTTCCATAATTGGGTGATTGAGTGTTAAATTTAGACAGGTAGTAAATACTATTAGAAGCATTCTGGAAATGAATTAAAAAAAATATAGAAATGATTTTGCGTTTCAATCATGGCACAGGAAACAGAATCAGAAGTGAATGCGTTCTTCGCTTTAATTTCTCCAAACAGTTTCTAAAGTCTTTCTGCCAGTTGCAGTCATCTCGTACTCTTTCAGAAATGAGAAATACCTTGCATGTTTTATTTTCAGGTTTTGAAAAAAGAACCTGAAACTTAGCTACTCATTTAAACTTTACTCCGTGTTTTGGCAGAACTAGAGTGCAGAAACGAATGGGAAAATGAAAGTCGACAGAACGAAGCTGAAGAAAACGCCAACTGAAGCGGTGAGTTTAACGCTGTTTACCTCATGGTGCTGGTTTTGCCTCCTGACCTCTGCACTTGGATGGAAATAATAAAGGTTGAATACTGGATGCTCTGAATTCAAAATTGCTCAGGTTGGGGTGCTGATTGTGTTTAGTACCTTACAAGTGCCAGACAATGACCATCTCCATGAAGCACTTGAGGCTACCTTGTTGAATGTTTTTAAGGCAGCGATCGATCTTTGAACAGTAAAGGAGTTGAGGCTCAAGGTGAGCAGGTGGGTAAGTGGAGCTGAATTCATGAAAAGATCAGCCATGATCTTGTTGAATGGCAGAGGAGGCTCAAGGGGCCAGATGGCCTTCTCCTCCTCTTTGTGCTGTTATGAGAGATAATCTAATGGTTGCCCTTTTGACATTCATTAAGTTACCATCGCTGAATCCCCCACTAACACCATCCTCGGGATTCCCACTGACCAAGTGCACTGGACCATATCAATACTGTAGTTACAACAGCAGGTCAGAGGTTGGGATGTCTGCGACAGCTCACTCGCCTCCTGTCTCCACAAAGCTTACCTGCCATTGACAAGGCACAAGTGAGGGGTGCGATGGAATACTCTCCTGCCCTAGGAGGAGGCCACCCCGCCACTCAAGTCCGCAATTCACTCTGATCAATGCTAAGACGGTACCTTTTCCCGACCTATGTTCCACATTCCTTGATAAAGCGTGCATTCAGCGTCTCCATCATGTGCCCAATGGTTTTTTGGCTACTCTGGTACTAGGAAGGTGCAAGTCTGTATTCCAGAGGGCTGTGAATACTCGGTCATTGATTAACATACCTTAAGGGAATTGAGGGCTAAGATGAGAAAGTGGAGTTGGTGAATTTTACAGAA
>NW_025968435.1:0-25000 GCF_021869965.1 Rhincodon typus | reverse complement strand
AACAATCATCCCAATCAATACCCGCACACCAGAAAAGGCCACAATGAATAAAATTGCTAAATGCAAATAATGTGCATAGGAAAGTTCCAAACGTAGAGTACCAAAACTGTGGTGTGTTGCGGAAAATGTAGAATGCACTGTCGTGGGCTTGCATTCACTTTTTCTTTGTATTTTATTTCCTTCCTCTGGCGCTACAGCTTGCAGAAGTACTGAGGATGAGTCCCAGGAGGATGTGTTGATGGATGAGGCTCCCTCAAATCTCAGTCAGGCGCCCACCCTGCAGGCTAACCGAGAAGGTACAACAAAAAAAAACTGTCTTTGCTGCTATGCAGGAGGAGAGCCCTTAAACTACCAAACCCTGCATCGTCATCCGTTCACTAAGAGAGAAAGCATTTTCTTTATCTGAAAAAAAAAAGCTTTGTGTTTGCAGCATGAGTGATGGGCACTGCACAAAGCTTTGGGACAGTAAAGGACTCGTCTTTGATCATTCCCTTTCCATCCACCTCTCCACTCTCATCAATTTCCTTCCCTCCTTCCCTGTCCCTGATCGCTTCCTCTCCTCTCCTCTCCCTCCCAGCACTCATCCATCTCTCCGCAGTAGTAGTTGCATTCCTCCACACATCCCCCCCCAACCCCTCCACTACCACCACCACAGTACCTCCATCTTTCACCTCTCATCTCCCTTCATTTGCCACTTAGTAGTCAGCCACGCAGTGAGAAATGGATCAGTAGAGGCCTAGGAGCAGAAATGTGAGCTATTTTGCCTTGACACCAACTCCCACCCCACCCCAACCTTGTTGCTCTCTCATAGATTATAAAAAATAAGGTCACCCAGAATCAGGCCAGTGGGGAAGGAGAGAGGAAGTTTAGGATGTACTGGTTACCCCTCTCCTGTATGCAGTGGTAGGATAAGGTCCAAGGCTGTGCTGAAATGAAAGAATTAATTCTGAAGCCCTCGCCCTTGGACGGAGCAAAATTCCAAACTTGCCTGAGTGGGCCTGCTCAGATACGTGAGGGCAGCTGTTGGATACAGACCCAAATCCTGATGGAATCGGCACTGGCGTTGTGGAACCAGACACACTGCAACGTAAAACTGTTGAGTTTGCCTGACCTTAACAAAGTGACTGGCAAAAGTAAATGGTGGGCGGATGGCACAAGCTTCCTTGTTAGCTGAGAAATGGTGAAACGGTACCACTCCTTACTGCAGTAACTGAGTGCTGTTCTTGTGGCAGTCGTGTTACTGTAGTAATGGGGTAGGTGGAGGGGAGGAACTGGGGTCAGTTGGTACCACATTGAAAATTTTCAGTTCTCTCCCAGCCCGTTCATGTCCCAGTGCAGGTCAGCTGGTGGGTGACTTTGGCGCGAGTGTGCAGCTCCGGGGCAACCGAGTTTCAGATGAGCTGAAGTCCATGGAAGGTCAGTGCTCAGCCAAGGCAGAATTGGACCAGTTGTGGTCTGGAGGATTTCGGCAGCAGATGAGCAGAGTTCACTAATCCAAGGTGTTGCTGCAGATATGGGTCGGCGTTCCGTGCAGTGGGGCAGTTTTGAGGTCAGCTGCGAGCTCAAGGCCAGGTCAAGTAGGACAGTGACGTCGTCAGCCATCAGAGACTGTGATCGTGAAGGGGCGATGGAGTCAGCTTCTGATTCTGCATGTTGTCTGTAGCTGTCAGTGACTTGCTGTTTGGTTTTGTCACTGTGCCATGCTGTGGAACCCACGTGTCCCTTCACCATAGTGACTGTTTCTACCTGTCCTAAGTCTTGCAGTTGCTACTTTGAATCCGTGGTGTGTTCAACAGCCCAATACTCTGCTCCAAAGAAAACTTCAACCAGAATTCAAGTCTACACTTTGATGTGAGGGCCTTATTTCAGTTAGCCACACCGCACAAAAACACTCGCACCATTCTGTTTACCCAGCTCCGTGTTGATACAACCAGTTTGAGCCCAGTTGACTCTTAATTAAATGTATCCAGCATTGTAGTTTGGCATATAAACTGATGTTTTCCCAGCCACCATCAGTTCTGTGGAAGGTCACCAGACCCGAAGCATTAACTCTGTTTTCTCCTTCACAGATGCTGCCAGACCTGCTGAGCTTTTCCAGCAACTTCTGCTTTTGTTTCTGATTTGCAGCATCCGCAGTTCTTTTGGTTTTTATTGTAGTTTGCCCATTCCATTAGGTCTTAAGCATTCCTTCACGCACAGTTCAGTCAGACTGTTAACTTTGGCTGCTCCCTTGTCAGTACCTTCCAGAGCTGCTTCACAAGGTCCAAGGGTACAGGGAAATGTGGGTACCATCTCATTCCAACCGCTCACCCCTGTTGAGACTCCCTCAGAACACTGACTCAATATCTCCCCATTTTGTCTCAATGTTCAAAATCCTCCAACTCCCAACTTTAGCTGTTCTGCAGGAACACCTTCACTGTGCACGCTGTGGTTACTCCCCACCATCTTGTGATGGGCAAGGAGGGATTGTAAGGAATGCCAGCCCTGCAGACCACTGCCCAGGAACGATTGTGAAGCTTGCTTTCCTTGGCAGCAGCATTAATCTGCATGTGGATGGTTATGCCAGCGTTGTTAGGAGACTGACTGTCCCTCATTATTTGAACATGGAGTCCTGTGGGACACGAGGACTTTACTACTGAGTACAGCACTTGCCCCAAGTTACTGAAAGGATGGAGCTGTGGAGGCGTGCTCTTAGACCACACTGGCATCGTGATCTCTTAACAGAATGACTGCACCTTGGAGAGGGAGCTGAGCTGCTACCAATTTATTTTGTCGGCAAATCACCGGCTATTAAGACATGCGGTCCTGACCGTGATATGAGAGGTCAGCTGTGTACGTCCTTTGGCACCCTCCGTTCCCTGCTTCATGTTGTTTGTGCACTGCAGAGTTTGGAATCGATTGCACATCAGGAATCTGGCCCCACTTCGACATCTGTAGCAGCAGCTGCCCTGGCACAGGTTGGGTTTGTGTTGTGTTCTTGCCGAAGTGAAGAAGGAGCTACAGGAGGGGAGTTGTTCTAGGCTACTCCAGAGCAGCACTACAGGATGGCTGGAACGTCAGAGGTGCTGCCTTTCAAACACAGAATTAATCCGAGGCCATGTCTGACTGTTCGGTCAAATGTTGACGATCCGATGGGGCGATTGGAAGAAAAGTTTGGGAGTCTTCCCCTGGGTCCTGGCATCAGGGAATTTGGGAATCCTCCCCTGGTCTGTCCCTTAATCAGAATATCTGATCAACTGATTACTCACCTTGTTGCTCTTTCAGATCTGCCTATGTGTAAAATTGCGACTGCATGTATGTACGTACGAAACCATAAGCAAAATGTTTTGAGTGAATGATTAAGCACTGCATCGTTTATCTTCAGTCAAGTTGGTTAAATTTTGGTCCTGTCAACTCAACTTGCAGCGAAGCCCGTTGTCATTGTGTAAGAAGTCTGATTTGTCAGTTCACCCCGCTCCCCTTTTCACAGATTCAATGAACATCTTGGACCCTGATGATGAAGAGCACACACAAGAGGAAGACAGCAGTGGAAGCAATGAAGATGACGACGACAGCCAAGACGAGGATGAGGAAGAGGAGGAGGATGAAGACGATCAGGTGAGAAAGCATCTCGCGTCTGGGTTAATCGTCTCCACCCCGACCCTAACCAACACCACCCCATCCAGTAAGTACCAGGAGCGGAGCAAAGGCCTATTCCCAGGTAATGCCTCTTTTCCCCCCACTCAACCCCAAAAGAAACACAGTGGGTGGCATTCTTGAATGGACTCTTTCTGACGTTCGAAGCACAAGGTTTTTGGCTTGAGGAGCCTTGTCCTTCAGCTCTTTGCCAGTCAGGTCAAACCAGGATGAAGATAGCCTCTGTTTTTCATAAAACAGCACATGCGAACATTCCCCAACTTCTGCATTTGTCCCAGAGCCCTGCAAAAAGCCTCCCTTGAGGTGTTATAGTTGAGGTGAATTGTATAGATACCTCCTTGTGGCAAGGCTCGATACATACATGAATCAAAAAAAAGTGGCTATGTTTATCATCCTGAAATAGAAGAGGCTTACACTATCACTGTAGACCGGTCGGGCTGAAAGACCTATTTCAATAATGTAAGTTTTCTGATTTGTTAAGTAAATGAATCTCCCCTAAGATCCACACCATCCTGACTGGGAACAATGATGGTCATTCCTTCAGTTTGCCAGGATCAAATTCCTGGAACTCCCTCCTTGCTGGGCAATGTGCAGGGTGTTCCCACTTCACAAGGGGGAATGCAGCAGCTCTACCCAACTTCTCAAGGGGCAGTAAATCCTGTAATGAGATTTTTAAACAAAAATTTCATTCCACCTATTGCTGCTCCACCACACCACCTTCTAAATGGTTCGAGTAGTTTTACTGTTTCTGTCGCGTTTCTGGCATGGTTTGTCTGTGGGGCAGGGACCAGGAGAGGTTGACTTGACTTTAGCCACGATGGAGCAGGTATCTACTCCATGTCCACATTAGTAACAGTCTGGGGAGTAAAGGAAGGCAATGGTCTATTTGTGGACCTGAGTGTTTCACCCATTGTGTACACAGGATGATGAGGAAGGTGAGGAAGAGGAGGGGGATGAGGACGACGAGGATGAGGAGGGTTCAGAAATGGAGCTGGATGAAGACTACCCCGACATCGATGAGTCGCTTGTCCGCTTCGACAGGGAGGACGACCTGATCATCGAGTTTGACAACATGTTCTCCACCGCAGGTAGGAGGCTGTCTTCGGCGGCTCTGCCTGACTCTCGTCAGCCATGAGCGTTGGTTAGGGATTCGCTCAAAGGTTCAAGAACCGCATAATGCAACCAAAGCAGTGTAAATGCAGACAAAAATGCAGGAACTCGAAAGCAAAAAAAAAACTAACTGGGAATACACGATGGGCAAGGCAATGTCTGGAAATGATTCAGACCCCTCGCCTTGTTCAGATGGAGTGTCTAATTTGAAATGTTAATCTTGAGATTTTCATCCCTCCAATTTCAGCCAAGATTCATGTTCTAATATTCAATCTCTTCTGACTGCTTGTTTGCTCCGTCTTGTGAAACGTGTGATGCGGTCACCACTGTCTTAATAGGTGAAATGTACGTGCTGTCGTGGAGGGAGGTTCTCGTTTGGTCAGCAGACAGCCTTCAGTCTGATCCCAAGCTGCTCAGGCCTGGCTCAGTTGCCAAGAGCAAGGGTCAATTGATTATCAGGAGGTGTGGGGGCAGGGTGGTGGGCATCGTGGGGAAGCTGTTTGTGCATACCTTTAAGATTGTGGGGTAGATGGCTGGGCGTGTGGGAAAGCTATGGACTTCAAGAGAAAGGAATTCTCGGGAAGGTAGCTTCGCTTTAAGGAAGACCTTCCTCCTCTTTATTTACTACCCCCTCTCATGTCAAACCAGGAAACACAGTTATCACGCTAACCTGCTGGAGTGATTGTGCCGAAATATGAAGACCAGGGCCCAGTTCTGCTAGAGGTTTGAACTTCATTTAAATCATTGTGGCACGGTGGCTGAGTGGTCTGCACTGCTGCCTCACAGCGCCAGGGGCCTGGGTTCCATTCCAGCCTTGGGCGACTGTCTGTGTGGAGTTTCCATGCAGTCCCTGTGTCTGTGTGGGTTTCCTCCAGGTGCTCCACTTTCCTCCCACAGCCCAAAGACATGCAGGTTAGGGTGGATTGGCCATGCTAAGTTGTCCCATAGTGCCCAGGGATGTGCAGGTTAGGGTGGATTGGCCGTGCTAAATGTCCTGTAGTGCCCAGGGATGTGCAGGTTAGTGTGGATTCGCCATGCTAAGTTGTCGTAGTGCCAAGGGATGTGCAGGTTAGGGTGGATTGGCCATGGGAATTGCAGGGTTACAGGGATAGGGTAACGGGGTAGGTCTGGGTGGAATACTCTTTGGACAGTCAGTGTGGACTCGGTGGGCCGAGTGGTCTGCTTCCATACTGTAGGGATTCTACAATTCTACTAAGTGAGTAGATATGGAAAACGCTGAAATATTTTTGACTGGGTATTTGCACCAGCCTTGGGCATGGGAGCGGGTAGTGCTGGCAGAGGAGAAAGGGGAGTTTTGTACAGATTTTGAAAGTGTGTTTGGGAATCATGCCTACCACATTTTGAAAGCACTAGGGCTAACACCGGCATCCTGATAATTGCACTGTGCAGCCAAAAGTAGGGACTCAGCCAGCAGTGAAGCTGCTGTTTAACCAAACACCCCGAACGTATTCCTGAACCCAAGGCACCAAGGGGGAGACTCAGTCCTGACTGACGTCTCTATCTCCTCAGGGAATCTTGCTCACAGTTGGAGAAGCATTAGGTTCACCTGCTTAGGGCCAAATTGAGGGTGAGGGTCCAGAATATCATCCATCTGAGACCACTGAGAATGGCTGGGTAACTGGCCAGTGTTGCAAAGTCTATCCTCGCCCTTTACAGTTTCGCGGGTTGGGCATCTGTTGTGGGGAGCAGGGGGGTGGGGTGGTTGGTGAGCTTCTCCTCAACTGACGGTGCTCAATATTTTCAGCAGTAGGGGCCAGAGGGAGGAAATGTGTTGGGCCAGAAAATCTGATTCAAAACTGTTTGAGCCTGAGTTAGCCGCAGAGGGGTTAATGACACTGCCATGCCTTAGCACCCACTGTATTTTTGGTTGGCGGTCATGGGCGAAGAGAGTGGATGCTGGTTTCCATGTTCTCAAAGCCGGGGAGGCAGGGAATAGGATTGGTTAGGGTTAGGGATACGAGATCTGTCTGGTCTCATCCAATATCTGGAGAGGAGATGTTGACCGATGAGTGCGCAAGGTTTTATTATTTGTCAATAGTGATGTGGCAGGAGTAGGGAGGAGGAGGAGGACTGATTTGGTTGGGTTACTTTTTTTTTTATTTTCCTCCTCTGAGTGACAGATGGAGTTTAATTTGGATAAATGTGAGGCATTGTATTTTCATAAAAATAGAAAAGGACAGGACTTCTATAGTTAAAAGTGAGGGGCTTGGGTAATGTTATAAAACAGACAGACCTAGGGGTTAAGATACGCAATTCTTTCAGATTTGTGTCGCAGGTAGACAGGGTGGTTCAGGAGATGTTTAGCCCGCTTGCCTTCATTGCTCAGACCGTTGAGTATAGGAGTTGAGTCGTCATGTTGAAGTTGTCCTGGACGTTGGTGAAGCTTCTTCTGGAGCACTGTGCACAGTTCTGGTCAACCTGCTAAGGGAGGGATATCGCTAAACTGGAGAGGGATCAGAAAAGATTTCCCAGGATGTTGCTGGGAATGGAGGGTTTGTGTTATAAGAGGAGCCTGGATAGGTTGGAACTTCTGTCACTGGAACACAAAAGGTTGAGGGGTTGGGGTGAGATGTCATATTTTTATTTTAATTGGGGACATATTTTTAATGTGGGAGGAGAAAGATTTAAAAAGGACATGAGGGGCAACTTTTGCTTTGCTTTAAAAGTGTGGCTAATGTGTGGAATGGATTTCCAGATGATGTGGTAGGGGCGGGTGCAGGTACATGAACAGGAAAGGTTTGGAGGGACATAGGCCAAATGCTGGAAAATGGGACTAGTTTAGTTTGGAATTATGGATGTCATGGACTAGTTGGACTGAAGGGTCTGCTTCTATACTGTATGACTCTGACTGACTGTCCAGGACAATGAGGATGCCCTCGTGGTTTTATTTTAAAGATCAGGAGGATTCAAGAGCCTAGCCACAGAGAGGGTGTTACTGCTTGTTGGAGGGTGGGCTGGGATGTCCAAAACCAGAGACCGTCGTCACAAGCGGGCCAAACGAATCAGTGCCGGGAGAATGTGGAACACGCTCAAACTCTGAGAAGCTGTCAAGGGAAATTGTGTGGGTGTGGGTGTGTAGGCGGGGTGCACGGCTGAGAAGCTGGATAAACACAATAGTGGAATGACCGGATGAAGTATCTGAAATGGAAGGAGGCTTGCGTGGAGCCCAGACATCGGCATTGCAGCTTGGCTTTTTATTTTGTGGGGAGATGGGTGGGGGTGGAAATTGTGACAAGGTGGGGCGACAGTGGTTGTGCAGATCAGCGGAAGTCTGTGCGTGCACACTCTCTCTCTCGTTGCTGATAAGCCTCTAACCAAACCAAACGACCAAAAGCATGCGTCTGTTTTTTTTCCCCCCACTGTCAGCCGATCCCTTCCGTGGAGACAGTCACTTTGGGAGCTTTGATGCAGCTGCCAGCCGTACATTTCACCTCCCTGTAGCAGTGCACGATGAAAATAATGGCAGTGACATCCATGGTAGGAAACTGATTGCAGCTTCTGTTCTGCTCACACCAGCTCTAGACGTTAACTCTCTGTGGTGACGTGGCGTAGGTCGGCAGAACGTCTGGGTTCTGCGCAGTGTTTCTAAACGATTGGCTGTCCTTGGGGGGGGGAGGGTGGGGGAGGGGGGTCGGTGCGAGGGCAGTCTGTGCCATTTGGCCGTGGCTGGAGCCTCTTTCCCAAACTTGCTCCTGGGCAGACTGTTGGTTAATGGCTGGCTCACTCCAGCAAAACCCCAACTTCAGTTTCTCACTCCCCCCCCCCCCCCCCCCCCCTCACCACCTCCCACCCCCTCTATGTTCTGTATAATCCATCTGGCTTTGATTTATCACAGCATAGCAGTGCACCAGTTCTGCACTGGCTTTTTTGAAGGGCAGTCTCGGTTAGTCCCTCTCCCTGGCTCTGTCCCCCAGTAACCCTGAATGTTTCTTTCCCAATTCCTCTTTGCAGTTTGCCATCCTAGCCAATAGCTCAATTCAAACTCAAACCTTGTTTTCACATGTCACCTCTGCTTCATTTGCCAACCATTTGAAGTCTGTGGCCTCAGCCACCAGAGACCATTCCTGTTTATTTACTATCTCAACACTCTTCCTTTCAAAGGTATAAGCTTGTAGTGATCCTTTCTGCTGCCCCTCCTAACGAATTGGCACATCTAGTTTGTTCACATTTGAAACTGGCACTAATTGCAATCCAGGAGCGTACTTATGTTTTGACTATACTTGTTGGGATCTCTGCTACCGTGACTGGGCTTTGTAGCTGGTCAGTTTGAGATGGGAAATATTCCATTCCCTTTGGGAAACTCAGTATTGACAAATGTGAGGGATTAGCATCAGTTGAAGCAACTCTCTTTGACAGCACCATTTCTTGCACAGCCTGAGATTGTGTCAGTGTTGATCCCTTAACAATATACCAGGACTTGCTCCAGAGACTGCATTATAAAACTAATGGTCTTTAATGGCTGGTCTTCCCCAGTGAGGGCAGTCGGTTAGGAAAGGCAGGGACCAGACTGAAGTTTGTATTCGGCTATGAAATGCGGTAGTGGAAGGCCGCAAAAGCTGTTTAGCACAGTGTATTTCTGAAGAAGGGTCTAGACCCGAAACGTCAGCTTTCCTGCTCCTCTGATGCTGCTTGGCCTGCTGTGTTCATCCAGCTCTACATCTTGTTATCTCAGATTCTTCAGCATCGGCAGAATCATAGAAATATACAGCATGGAAACAGACCCTTCGGTCCAACTGTTCCATGCTGACCAGATATCCTAAATTAATCTAGTGCCATTTGCCAGTATGTGGCTGTATCCCCCTCAACCCTTCCTATTCATGTACCCATCCAGATTCCTTTTTAAATGTTGTAATTGTACCAGCCTCCACCACCTCCTCTGGCAGCTCGTTCCATACACACACCACCCTCTACGTGAAAAAGTTGTCCCTTAGGTCCCTTTTAAATCTTTCCCCTCTCACCTTAAACCTATGTCCCTCTAGTTTTGGATTCCCCTACCCTGGAGAAAAGACCTTGGCTATTCACCCTATCCAAGCCCCTCATGATTTTATAAACCTCCATAAGGTCACCCCTCAGCCTCCGACGCTCCAGGGAAAATAGCCCCAGCCTATCCAGCCTCTCCCTATGGCTCAAACTCTCCAATATCCTTGTAAATATTTATTGAACTCTTTCAAGTTTCACAACATCTTTCCTAAAGCAGGGGGACCAGAATTGAATGCAGTATTCCAAAAGTGACCCTAACCAATGTCCTGTACAGTCACAGCGTGACCTCCCAACCTGTATACTCAATGCACCGACTTCTGTGACTCTTCCTTCCTGTCAGTCAGGCAACGTTGACTGCCATTATAAAACAGCAATGTCAGAAGCTGCCTGAGGCTCGCCCGAATGTTGCTGTCCTGCCCTGTGGGGTAGGTAAGACTGCGTTCAGTAGACTGGAAAGCTGGTTTGTGTAACACCAGCGCAGCATGGCTTCAGTTTCCTGCACCAGCCACGGTTACCGTGAAGGGTTCCCCTTCTCCCCTCGCCTGAGCTGTGGTAGCACTCGGGTGAAAGCACTGCTAGTTATCTCTTGAATGAGAGAACAGTCTGATTTCTGATTTTAAGATGGGTTTCCTTTGACCACTGTCTCATTCTGTCGACAGCAGGCCACGTCTTTCTCTAGAGCCTTTGCCAGCAGTTGAGGTTTTGATGGAATCTATAGCATGTTGGCCAGTTGTGCAGCCATAATGAGGCTGGATGAGTGGCCTGGTGGTGACCTGAATTTCTTTTGAGAGTTACCACCCCCACATCTTGACAAACCGATTGTTTTCAAACTGGCAATCCCTCGATGTGTTGCTTTTTTTTTAAAAAAAAAATTATTTCACAGGATGCAGATGTTAGTTGCCCACCTCTGTCTGCCATTGCAGGTGGCATGCAAGCATCGTGTTGTTTTGGAAGGCAGGTGATGAAGAGTTGAATTGCTTGCTGCAGGATTCCCAGCCTTGCACTTGCACCAGGTCTGGTGGGAGGGAGCCCGTGGGTTCAGTTTCTGGTAATATGGAAGACTTCGCTGCCAGGCAGGCAGGCCTCAGGGGGCACTGAGTGCCACTGATTGCAAGATCAGTCTGGGTGAGTACAGAACTTGGGGGCAGCATCTTAAAGTTAGGCTTTGGCCTTTTGAGACGCAGGTGAGGGGCAGTTCTTGTGAATCTGCCCAACAGCCTCGTGGATGGCGCTCTCTGACAGCTGCTGTTCCCTGGGGCGCAGCATGGTAAACAGCTCTGAGTACGGAACCATGACTGTTTCTGTGTGTCTCGTCTGTGCAATGACGATTTCTCACTGTTGTGGGATCATCTCATTATTAAAACAGGGGTCAGTCAAGAGCATTGTGAATTAGTGCCAGTTTGATAACAAGCACAAGTTAAACCGATTGAAATGTTTGGAGAGAGATCTGTCAAAATTAACTTGGTGTGCTTTTGGTACTTAAGTCTACCATTAATTGATTGTTGTATGGGAGAAGTCATTCTCTCCGCAATATTCTAACGTGGAGAGATGCCAGTCTCCTCCCGATACCTTTTTAACAATTTATTTGCTTCCACTTTGTGTGGAACAAGTCCCAGTCTGGATCCAATATGTTGCTATACCCTTTTTATTCCAATCTTCTAAATAGTTTTATGAAATCAATTAGGCACCGTGGGGGGGGCTGTATTTTCAAACACTTACCATCCATTCCAGTCAAACTGAAAACGAACTTACTTGCTCTCAGCTCTCTTCTGCTCTGCCTCTGATATCTTGGGTTTCACTACATTTCTATCTGCCCTCTGTGTGTTTTACTTCCCGTCCTGCATCTGCCCTACTCCCCTTATTTTTGCCATCTTCCACTTCTGCAGAACAGAGAATGTCTGTCTGACTGCCGTCGATGTCTGAGAACGGGAGTTGGGGGGGGAAAGAGGCCCGATGACCTAAATAACCGTCTCAGCATCGGCAGCGTGCCCGCCCCCAGCGCCCGTGATATTCATAAACGTGAGGCTTTTGGAAAATCGATCCTGTCCCGTGACTACCCAGTACAATTATGAAATGTTAAGTCTGGACACTTGGAGAGTCCAATTTCCGTGCCCCCCCCCCCGCCACCAATCCCAACCCCGAACCCCAAACCATGCATAGCTTTACTTTAGAACACTGCGTATTAGAGGTGCGAGTGACGGAAATTTCACTGTCAGGACACATTTCCAGGTGAAGGGGCCACTCTGGCTTTAAGAAAAGAAAGTCGCTGCTGCTAAGGGGCCTTGTCCAAGCTTCTTTAAATAAAAAATGAGAAAATTCCAAGATGCATCCATCACAGTTCAGAGGGACTATAGCTAAGTGGAAGTTTTTAAAAAGGCATCAGCATTCCAGCCACCCAGAAGGTTCTGGGTGGATGTTTTGTTTGGCTGTTGGAGCTTTGTGCGCGCATTAGTCCAAGCCTCTGACGTAACTGATTCAGCCACAGATCTCAGTGGGCCTCCCCACTCTTCAAGTATTAGCAAGACCCTGAGCCCAGTGAAACGAGGCAGAGAGGGCTCAGGGAGCGCAGGAATGCCTGCAGTTTATTGCGTGCAGTTGGACAAGACCCCTTGGGCTTGGAAAATTCACTCTCGCTAAGTGTTGATGCGTGTTTAAAAGCATGCCTGGCCTTTTGACTCTGGGCTGGTCTGTTTTCTCTTGGACATGGTGACGTTGCGGAGCATTCGAGGGAGGGCCTCTCGGACTTGCATCGGCCTTACAAAGTGTTTCACAGGACTGAGCACTCGTCTCCCTGCCCGTTGGTTTCAGAGCCTGCTGCCTTGGCAAATACCTGTCCCCTTGGCTCCCCCGGCTTTTACGTTCTGGCCTTTATTTTTTGACTTTTACTTCCAAACTGCTCCCAGGCCAATTTTTATTTTTTGACTTCTGTGACCCATGCGGGTGTTGAGGATGCTCGGTGCAAAACCTTGGCTGACTTTGGGTGTGAAATACAGAGGTGCCGGAGCAGATTGCACCCTGGGTTTGTGCCTCATTCAGAGGAAACACGACAAGTGTAGGAGGCAGATGTCTGGAGATGCTCCACAAAGGGGCCGCGGGGGTCTGTATCCAATCCTGCGTGTGCTGTATGTCCCAGTCACGACACAGTGTGAAGCCATTGCTGGCAGCTCCATTCAGAAGCTGGCTTTCCATTTCCAGGAGAGCAGTCAGGGCAAGGGTTAACAGGGTGGTGTCAGTTAGAAAGTTATCCATTCACCTCTTAGACACCGGTTTAAATCCCACGCTGCTGGATTGACAATGTGCTTCCGAGTGATTGGGTAGAGTACGAGGATTTGGCGGAACAAAATTACCCAAATTCCTCACAGATGGTTGGTAGTAAGTTGTCAATATCTCTCTCTGTCAAGCTGCAAGGATGTGGAAACGTTCTTAACTAGGCAGAAATAGTAATCCCATGCTGGGAGAGTGTAGAGAGAGCTTTACTCCTTACCTAACCCCGTGCTGTCCCTGTCCAGGGAGTGTTTGGCTGTGAATGTTTGGATATAATGAAGAAGGAGCTTCACTGTGTAGGTAATGGATATGTGCTATTTAGCCAACACACACACACCCTCCTCAGTTTGCTCTACCCACTTCCACCAAAACCCTTAGGCACAGCAGGAATGATTTTCTTGCAAATCACACAAAATAAAACCACTCCAGCAGTGTGCTCGAATATTACAGGCCTGCTGCGTGGTACTGTCTCTTCCAACAGCAATTTGTTGCACATTCAGATTGCAACAAATGTTTAGAGTTAGACTTTGAAATGCTGTGTCTCCGTCTGTCAATCGGCCCGATTTTAGCACGTTTGTTGTGAAGATGCTAATGCGAATGTCCAATCCCTTTCTAATGTTTCACCACTTTTCCCCAGCGGATATACCCCCCGCCCCAGGTAACATTCCAGCCACGCACCCACTCATGGTTCGGCATGCAGATCACAGCGCGCTGACGCTGGGCACAGGATCCTCCACCACCAGGCTCACGCAGGGCATAGGGCGCAGTCAGCGGGCAATCCGGCCATTTGCTGCCAACACGGGCCACACCATCCATGTGCACTACCCTGGTAACAGGCAGCCGAACCCTCCACTTATCCTGCAAAGGTAAAAGAACAAGAGGATGGTGGGTGGGTCAGCACTGAGTGGGGGGGTTGGGGGGTCCTTCAAGGGGAGTTGGTGCCGTCAGGTGGTGGGTACAGCTGGTGGGGGGGGGGGGGGGGGGGGGGCAGCACCAAGGGAAGGGGCGTATTCGGTGGGGTGGTGCGGGGCGAGCCTGTGCTGATGGAGGGGGCATCAGGGAGTCAGCGCTAACGGAGGTGGTGCTGTCGGGTGGAGGGGTCGGGGTGATGTCAAGGAGTCTGCACTGAGGAGTGGGTGCCTTTGTGCGGGAAGGAGTGGATGCTGTCAGGGTTTGGGGGGGTGGGTTGGTGTGGTGCTTGTTGGAAGTCTGCGCCGAGGGAGGGGGTGCTGTCAGGGTTTGGAGGGGGTGCTTGTTGGAAGTCTGCGCCGAGGGAGGGGGTGCTGTCGGGGTTTGGGGCGGGGGTAGGTACTTGTTGGAAGTCTGCGCCGAGGGAGGGGGTGCTGTCGGCATGTCAGTGCCACACTGGCTGCATTTAATGGCTATTCTAACCTCCGCCCCTGCCCATACCACCCTGTAGGTTGCTGGGGCCCTCAGCTGCTGCAGACATCCTCCAGCTGAGCAGCAGCCTACCACTGCAGAACCGCGGCCGCGCCCGGCTCCTGGTTGGTAACGATGACGTGCACATCATCGCCCGGTCAGACGACGATCTCCTAGACGACTTCTTCCATGACCAGACGGCTACCACCAGCCAAGCGGGTAAGGCAACCAGTCCTCTTCTGGGGTCTTGCTTGGGGTACGGGAGGGGTGTTGTTGGTGGTGAAGGGAGGGAACAGGGCAGTGAGCCCCAGGGGTAACCCATTTGTGGTGCAAACGGCAAGGTGGCAATAAAACAGCAGTGACCCGATTCTGGGCCAGTAACTGCTAGGCTGGCAAAAGGGGACAGGGTTTTTAAATGCTGGTCTGTTTCTGCTGTATCGTTTGATGGGTTTCACTGGCCAAGCCACCACCTATTAATCGACCCTAATTGCCCCCTTGAGAACATGCTGCTGAGTCTCCCCTTGCAGTCTGTGTGGTGTAGGGTCACCTACAATGCCATTAGGGAAGGAGGGAGTTCCAGGATTTTGGCACGTCTGCCAACATCATTCCGCGTTCGGGTTGTTTCTGTACGTACACAGGTGTGCGTGTGTTCATGTGGTGGGGTGCTCAGAGTGGAACTTGCGGGCAATGGTGTTCCCTGTTCATCTGCTGCCCTTGTCCTTCTTGGGATAGAGGAGGTGGGACTGTATCTCGTAGACACGACATGCACGCGCACAGCTACCATTGTGCACCACTGTTGGAGGGATTGAATGTTGTGTTCAATGTGGCGCTGATCGAGCAGGGTTGTTTTATCCAGCCTGGTACTGATCTTCACGAGTGTAATTGAGCTGTTCTCATCCAGGCAATGGGGAAATGTTTCAGAGATAGCAGGAACTGCAGATGCTGGAGAATCTGAGATAACAAGGTGAAGAGCTGGATGAACACAGCAGGCCGAGCAGGAAGGCTGACGTTTTGGGCTTAGACCCTTCTTCAGAAATGGGGGAGGGGGAGGGGGTTCTGAAATAAATAGGGAGAGAGGGGGAGGCGGATAGAAGATGGATAGAGGAGAAGATAGGTGGAGAGGAGACAGACAGGTCAAAGAGGCCGGGGATGGAGCCGGTAGGGAGGAGATAGGTCAGTCCAGGGAGGACGGACAAGTCAAGGGGGCGGGATGAGGTTAGTAGGTAGGAGATGGAGCTGGGGCTTTAGCTGGGAGGAAGGACAGGTTAGGGATGCGGTAGGGGGAGCGGAGATTTTGAAGCTTGTGAAGTCCACATTGATACCATTGGGCTGCAGGGTTCCCAAGCGGAATTTGAGTTGCTGTTCCTGCAACCTTCAGGTAGCATCGTTGTGGCACTGGAGGAGGCCCAGGATGGACATATCGTCTGTGGAATGGGAGGGGGAGTTGAAATAGTTCGCGACTGTGAAGTGCAGTTGTTTAGTGCGAACCGAGCGTAGGTGTTCCGCAAAGCAGTCCCCAAGCCTCCACTTGGTTTCCCCGATGTAGAGGAGGCCACAGCGGATGCAGTATACCACATTAGCAGATGTGCAGGTGAACATCTGCTTGATGTGGAAAGTTTTCTTGGGGCCTGGGATGGGGGTGAGGGGGGGAGGTGTAGGGGCAGGTGTACGGAAGTGTGCTTTGCCGTTGCTGAAGGGGGCAGTTGGTACAGCGGTCTGTCAGTCCTACACAGTGTGGCTGTAGAATGAGGAGGCATAGTTTCAGAATGAAGGGACAGATGAGGAGGCAAGTCTTCTCTCTGGGGGAGATTATTCCACACAGGCTCCCCATGCTCAGAGAAGTGGGAGGGGGCAAGTAACTGAATGTATTCAAGGCCAAATTAAAGTTTGATTAGGGGAATGATTAATGGCGTTGAAGGGAGCAGGCAAAAAAATGGAGTGAAGGCCATGCCGATAGTCATAAGATCCTGGGAGGTGCTCACATAACTGCCTCCTGTTCCTGTTTCTTGTGTTCTGGATGGCCAACCTGTTATCTCAACACTGTGGGCTCCAATTTTGAAATGGAGCTTGAGCCCAAAGCCGCCTCTGAGCCAGTCTGACATGTACCAGAGAGTTCGGAGCGTTTCGCAGATTTCCGACCACTGGAGGTCTGCTCGGCAGAGTGCTGGAGAGGAACTGATATGGTGGTGCAGGCAGAAAGTGTGGGAGTGGGTGTCTGACCACCCCTGTTGTGCTTAATCACATCATTTCTCACCTGCGACCTGCAGAGAAAAAAAGACAGGCACCTGTCCTGTGGTGTAATGCTGCATCTGAATGTTTGCAGGTGATTGAACGCTGCATCTGATGTTGGGGTTCTCCCCTTGCTTTGGCAGTGTAGCTCATTGGGCTTCTGTCCCACAGCAGTTGTAATATTCTCTTTCTTTCTGCAGGTACCCTGTCTAGCATCCCAACTGCACTCACTCGCTGGACTGAGGAATGTAAAGTGCTGGATGCAGAAAGTATGCATGACTGTGTGGCAGGTGAGGATCTTTCTAAGGCCGACGTAGGCAGAATGTTTCTTTCTGTGGCATCTGAAACTTGCAGTCACGTTGGAATCCTGACCCCCATGCCCCCTGTCTGAGCTCGGAGCTATCCAGTAACCCAGTGTGTCTCCGTTGGGGCCCAGGCATCATCCGTCTCCTTCTCTGTTGCTGGCCCCTAGGGATGTTTCTGTGCTCTGCAGTGAAGCTGGCTAAGAGCTGCTAACCCTAACCCCAGGTGCTCCTGCTCTGTGTTGTCACTCTGTGTTCACAAGCCACACTCTCCTAACTGACCCACTGACCAGGGTCTGTCTCAGCTTGAGCACAAACTACTATGATGGGGGGGCAGCGTGCAGATACTCAAGCCCCCCATTCCACCAGTCATGCCATCGGTGTCGACCTGGGCGACTGTATGGAGTCTGCACGTTCTCCCCGTGTCTGTGTGTTCCACTCGGTGCTCCGGTTTCCTCCCATAGTCCAAAGCTGTGCAGGTCAGGGTGGATTGGACATGTTAAATTGTCCCGTAGTGCCCGGGGATGTGCAGGTTAGGGTGGATTGGCCGTGCTAAATTGTCCTGTAGTGCCCGGGGATGTGCAGGTTAGGGTGGATTGACCGTGCTAAATTGCCCTGTAGTGCCCAAGGGATGTGCGGGTTAGGGTGGATTGGCGGTGCTAAATTGTCCCGTAGTGCCCAGGGATCTGTACATTAGGTGTATTAGCCACGGGAAGTGCAGGATCACAGGGAAAAGGTAGGGGAAGTGGGTCTGGGTCGGATACTCTTTGAAGCGTCAGTGTGGATTAGTTGGGCTGAAGGGTCTGTTTCCACTCTGTGTAGGGATTCTATGATTTACCAGGAGGTTGCCAGAGCTGGAGGGTTTGAGTTTTAGGCATAGACTGGGACTTCTACGCTCTAGTGAGAAGAGGTTGAGGGGTGACCTTATAGGGATTTATAAAATCGTGAGGGGCATACACAAGATGAATAGCCAAGAGTCTTTTCCGTAAGGTGGGAGAGGTCAGAACAAGGGGGCATATTTTTAAGGTGAGAGGGAAAGATTTAAAAAGGACCAATGGGGTAACTTTTTCCACACAATCGGTGGTGCATAAATGGAGTGGACTGCCAGAGAGGTGGTGGATGCAGTACAGTTACATTTAAAAGACATTTGGATAGATACATGAAGAGGAAGGATTTAGAGGGATATGGGCCAAATGCAGGCAAGTGGGACTGGATTAATTTGGAAAACTCTGTTGGCACGTATGAGTTGGACCCAAAGGGTGTGTATCTGTGCTGTATGACTCTGTGGCTGTATACTTCTCTTCAGTATTACCATTCAGAATAAAAATAACTTCCAACTAGTTAGTTTATCATAAACAAAATTCCAGAATTAAAGCTATGTTCTCTCCTTAGCTGACACACTCTCACAATGCAAAAAGACAAGTCTCTGCAGAGATTGGTTTTATTTTAAAACAAATGGTGTTGGGGTTCCAGGTTGGACTGTGGTATCAGGTCTAGGGTGGGCCTCCTGCAAGGAAGAGTCTGCTCAGCCCAAGGGCGGTTTGTTCAGCTGCTCCTCAACCCAGGGAGTGGATGTGAAGCAAGGAAGGCCCTAATGGAGGGGTGGGGATGGGACAGAGAGCAGTGACCTCCCTCCTCAGGGGGTTGGGAGAGGGGCTGCGTCACTTTTTGGAGTGCTAACTCTGGAATCCTCTTCCCTGGCGAAGTGGTCAAGCTTCCCGTCATCCAGCACCTGGAGTCACTGCGCGACGAGGAGCTGGAGGAGCGGAGAGAGAAGCGTAGGAAGCAGCTGGCAGAGGAAGAAGCCAGGAGAGAGGAGAAGGCAAAGGAAGAGAAGGAGAACAAGGAGCAGAACGCGTCGGTGAGTGAGGGTGAAGGAGAGCTGGTTCCTCCGGGGTGTGTGGGACTGTATTCTGTGCCTTGTTGAGATTGCCTTGTTTTGGTTTGAACCGTCAGGAATGGGGTAGGTTTCCTTGGGGAATTGCCATGTGGGAGGGTGGTTGGGGCTCGGAGACATGGGGAGGGAGCAGAGATTTGGGGCACATGCTTTTGAGGCAGCAGGTTAATTGAAAGTTTTAAAAACTTTGGGTGTTCCTTGGGGACAGAAACATTGCATGTCAACCTGCCTTGGTTTTGCAAATTAGCTGCTATATGACGGTACTGCACAGGCTCCTGTGGCACAGTGGTAGTGTCCCTACCTCAGGGCCAGAAGGCTCCGGTTTAAAGTCTCACCTGTTCCAGACGTGTGTCACATTATCTTTTTTTAAAAAAAACTATAATTGAAATACAGAACAGGTTTGAGGGACCGACTAGCCTCTGTTCCTGACAAGTTGAGTTCTGTTGAGGGCATGTCTACCTTGAAATCCGAGGAATTGTAATCGAGCAACAAACGAGCATTGGTTGACTGCAGGGAGTTTGTTCTTTCTGGTCCTGTGGCAAAGATTCTGCTTCTTGTTGATTTTGTTACTTTATTTCTGTTATTGCTGTTTGTGCAGCAGGCTGTGGGCTCCACCAGAGCTGCCAACTCGTCTGTTCAAGGTGACAAGAGTCAAACAGGTTTGTTCCCCTGCTCAGCTGCAACTCCTATCCAATCTGGTGGCACTTGGGTGTAATCTGCGACGGTGCAAGGAGCTCGGAGAGCATGTGCTGCCACAAGGCTTGGGACCTGAAAGACGGCGGCTTCTTGCTTTTTAAAGCACTACCTTCTTTCCCCGCAAACCGTTCAATCTGTTTCCTAAGGTGGCTTTAACATGATCCTATCAGGGACAGCATGGGTGGTTAAATACAGAGTAAAGCTCCCTCTACACTGTCCCCATCCCCATCCAACACTGCCAGGACAGGGACAGCATGGGGGTTAGATAGAGTAAAGCTCCCTCTACACGGTCCCCCGTCGAACACTTCCAGGGACAGCACAAGGTTAGGTACAGAGTAATGCTCCCTCTACACCGTCCCCACCCATCAAACACTGCCAGGACAGGGACAGCACGGGCAGTTAGAGTAAAGCTCCCTCTACACGGTTCCCCATCAACAGGGACAGCACAGGATTCGGTATGGAGTAAAGCGCTCTCTGCTGTTTTAAACTGAAAGTAAAGATACCTCTACACTGTCCCCATTGAGCCCTCCCAGGAGAGGTACGTCACAGAGTTAGATATGGAGTAAAGCTCACTTTAATGCCAGACTATGCCTGTATGCTGTCTCATAATCAGGCAGCAGTGCCGTTCATGTTTTCTGGGTGCAAGCTGCAGTGCGGGGGGTGCACTGCTCTTCAGGGCACAGTTTAAGAGCATCATGCACTCGGAAATATGCCTGAAACTCTGTACCTCTGCCTGTTCCCTACACACCCTTGCTGCTTTCTAAGCTTGACCGTTCTCAGCTGGCTGTTTTCCTTGCACTAACGTGTTCACCCTTCAGTTTTAAGCACCGCGTCCTGCCTGCCTCGAGATGGAATGGTGCCCTTTGGGATGAGGTAGTAGGTTGTATAGTTTTAGGGTCATACCCGATCTTGGAGTTAACTATACAATCTACTGTCTTTCCTGCGGTGGCAAAAGTGACCTCCTGGGACTGCAAGACTTGCGTGATCATCCCGTGCACCGGTGGCGAGATTCCATGCGTAGAAACAGTTTCTTGAAGAAGGTGTCACAGCTGTTGGTGTGGGCTCACCTGCATGTGGTGCAATACAAGTCTGCTGCAGCTGGTCACAGAGTATTGAGGTGCCATCTTTCCCATGAGCCGTTGAACCAAGGCTCAGGCTACCCTCTCGTTTAGGTGTCGAAGTTTCTGCAGCCACTGGTGGAAGGGGAGCAGAAAGGGTTGTCTCTCCTTTCACTTTGTCTCGGCCTATGTTTCTCCCTCCCCCCCTTGGCCCTGACAAACATCGCAAGCAGACTTTCGGCTCGTCACATTGCTGGCTGCCCCTGGGCGGCTGTCTGTCCTCAATGTTGTACGGTGGTTACAGAGTGGAGGAGTCACCGGGGAGGAGCGAGCAGGCTGGAGGTGGGTGGAGCAGCATTTTAAAATGCTGAAGGAGTTCAGCAGTTTGGGTGTGGGAATGTTCCTCCCACGGCGGGGGGCGGGGTATCACTGGAGGTGAGGAACCAGAAATATGAGGAGGTCACCAGCAAACCCATTGGGAATTCAGGAGAGGTGTCTGCACCCAGACACCCATGAGCATTTGGAACTTGCTCCCACGGAGTAGCTATTGTAGATGCACTCGAGGGGGAGCTGAATAAACAATTGAGGAACGAAAGGTTGGAAGGATATTTGGGGTGCTGTGGGGGTTGGGAGGTGGTTTGTGTGAAGCGTATATAGGCTTGGTACTGATGAGTGAGTGTACTTGTTTCTGGGCTGTCAGTTCTTAGTAACGTGCTTCAAGCAGTATTTGTTCAAACAGTTTGGGACTTCCTGAGGAAGGAAGCGTGTGAAGTAAGGTGAAAGTCTGTCTTCTGTTACAGTCTCGGGCTGATACACCTTTTAGAACGTGCATGTCTGTGCGGGTTTAACTTGTTATCACTGGAAGAGGAGTGACTGGCACAGTTTGCTTTGGCACGCTGAGGTAGTAGGTTGTATAGTTGTAGGGCAGTGATTCTGACCCCCCTCCCACCCCCACCCTTTGTTTGTTTGTTCTTTGTTTTGCCCTGTGTGGAGATAACTATACAACCTACTGCCTTCCTCGCTAAGCAGTCAAGCAACCAACAGGGGAGATCAGTGGGTGGAAGGTAGGTCTTGGTGTTGTGAGGGTATGGGTGCAGGTTCAGAGCTGCATATGCAAAGGTTCAAAAAAGACTCTCCACACTTCGCTGGTTCCTGGTTCTTTTCAGTGGTCATTAACGTGAAGGGCTGGCAATGAGCTGTTAGAAGGAACAACTATAATACACATTAGATATGGAGTAAAGCTCCATTTACAGGGGCCCATCAGACTGTGTTGCAGGACAGCTGTGTCATGGGGTTAGATGAGGTAAAGCTTCCACTACACCGTCCCCCATCAAACAGGGACAGGGAGAGCACTGGGTTAATACAGAGTAAAGCTTCCTCTACATTGTCTGCAGCCGCCCCCAGCTCCCCTCTCCAATCAAACACTCCCAGGACAGGGACAGCACGGGGTTAGATACAGAGTAAAGCTTCCTCTACACTGTCACTCCCAGAACAGGGACAGCACGGGGTCAGATACAGAGTAAAGCTCTCTCTACTATTTTAAACTCTCTTTACATTGTCCCCATCAAACATTCCCAGGACAGCAGCATGGGGTTAGATTGAAATAGTGGAATTGGGAGCATTTGCCAATTAATAGATGGCTGTGACTTGTCTAATGCACAAAGCAGGACACCTGTTTGTTTCTGTAAGTGAATATGTATTCACTTCACATTGTCCCTCTACAATCATCAGTCATCCTGACAGCTTTTCCCTTCAATGCTCTTTGGGGCTGATTTGGTTCATTGGTGTTCCCTGTGAAAGCCCTTCCTGATCGTCCCACGCACCCCTTCCCGAGATGTGATGGAAGTGATCCTAACATCTCTCTTTCTGTTGTGCCCTCGCTCTCAGGTGTGAGCTCCAGTGCCTTGACTGCCACAAATGAAGCCATCAGCAACATGGCCGCCTCGATCGCTGAAGCAGCGCTGGAAGCCATGAGGACTCAGGGCCAGTTAGCAGGTGAGAGAGAGAGAGATGGGGCTACTGCTCCATCACCAGCCATCCACAACCCTAAATCTGTGTAAACAGGCTTGAGCAGCACTGTGCCCCCAAGTCTAACCAGAATACTTCCAAATCTAACCTTTCCCAAATCCCCCGTTTGCGTTGTAGTCATAGCCTCAAATCTCTCCACACAGGAAGAGGCCCGGATCAGTCCGTGGTGTGTGTTGGGGTGGGGGGTATACTGCAGGCACGGGACCCCCTCCCCCCCACCCCCATCCCCATGTGGTGGAGCCACAGGCACGGACCCCCATCCCATATGACACTCTGACTTGCGCGAGAAACTCGAACAATGGGTCACAGTGTGAAAAGTCAGGGCTCACCTGTTAAAATAACTGCTGCTTCAGAGGTGCCCTGACTGAAATTTTGGAACACACTCCTGGGAAAGATGTTGGTGCAGTCGGGAATGAGGATTTGAAGGTTGCGTTCAGATTAGCCATGATCTCATTGAATGGGGGAGCAGTCTCAAAGGGCTAAAAGACCTACTCCTCCTGATTTGCACATTCGATTGTCCTGTTCATCACAGTCCAGCATTTTTAAATTGCAGATTTTGTTTTGAACAAAGTCAGCACTGCTGCCTCATGGTACCAGGGTTCAATTCCACCCTCAAGCTGTCTGTGTGGAGTTTGCACATTCTCCCCTGTGTCGGTGTAGGTTTTCTCTGGGTGCTCTGGTTTCCTCCCACAGTCCAAAGATGTGCAGGTTAGGGTGGATTGGCCGTGCTAAATTGTCCCGTAGTGCCCAGGGATGTGCGGGTTAGGGTGGGAGTGGCCGTGCTAAATTGTCCTGTAGTGCCCAGGGGTATTCAGGCTGGTAGAATTAGCCAAGGGAAATGTAGGGATGGGTCTGGGTGGAATGCCCTTTGGAGTGTCAGTGTGGACTGAATGGCCTGCTCCCACACTGAAGAGATTTTATGATCTATGATGAAATAATTATTTTTTATTTTTTACAAAATCCTTCCTTCCAGACTCTGAGCAGCCTGTCGTCGGTTCCACTGGGTTGGATACACCACGGCTGGAGAACCTGCTCCCAGCATCAGCTTCGATGGAGGGTGCCCCTGCTGCGGAGAGCCAGCCCCTGGGCATTCAGGAGGCACAACCGCAACCTCTGGCCCCACTCCAGCCAGGAGTCCAGGCCTCGTCACTGCAGCTGGCCTCTGCCGAGGAGGTGGTGGCACAGTCCCTGATGCCCATCGAGACGGTGCCTGACAGACCGAGCGGGGAGGCCGAAGCCCTGCAGATGGAAATGTCGCCAGCACCGACGACAGGTGGGCCCCGCAACGCCATCACACGCACTCTGTCTCTGCATCGCGCCTTGCAGGAATCAAACAGTGGGAGCCCTGGAGCCTACAGGCACGCGTGTTGGCATTGAGTTGTTGCAGCCCCAGGCTCGGCCTTTCAGTTGTGCCGGTCATTCATGTCAGGGCTCTCGTATGTTCTCACCAGTGGCGTGGCGGTCAACAGCCGGAGAACCCAAAGCCCTGGGATCATGAAACAGGAGTTAGGAGTAGGCCGCTCAGCCCATCGAGGCTGCTCTGTCATCCAGTGGGGTGGCAGCTGATCCCAGAGACTCGGCTGTCCTTTCCCACCTGCTGTCCATCTCCTGCGATCTTCCGAGGGCAGTAAATTCCAACTAGGATCAAAGAGCCCAGCATTCGCCATCGATCAGTCCTGCACAGGGATCAAACTCGGGAAGTTCCGTACGTTCACTCATCTGGGTGTGTTGGAGCTCCAGGCCAAATACTCAGGGAGCTGCCCTGTGGAAGGTTTAATCTGCTCAAGGGAATCTGCCCTGCAGATGTCATTCTAGTGCCTGGTGTTTCCATCAAGATGTATAAAGAGTTGGCCTTGACAATATGGTCTAAAGTTTTTCTCAATGGACGTTCCATTCCAAAGATGGGATAGCTATTTGTAGACTTAACACTTTTTTTTTGATGTAGTGTTGGATGCCTTGTGTTGAATCTACTTTTCTTTTACCCCTCTCCCTGCTCAAACCCCTGGCTCCCTCACCCCGATTGTCTCTTCCCAAACCCGTCTTCCCCACTCATCCTCCCTCTTTCCTCCTCCCACACCCTTCACCTCCCTCAGCCTCCCAGTCTCCAGAGAGAGTGGAAGCTTCGGACACCCTGGTGACAGTGGGCAGCCAGCTGGAGGGCTCCCCCATGGACACAAGCAGCCCGGTGTCTGGCATGTTGGAGGAGACACCGGGAGAGGGCCTCAGCGTGGGAGGCGGTGAGCAAGGGAGCAGGCCAACGACTGAAGAGGCAGGGGTGCCCCCCTCTGAGTCAGCAGGCTCCGCAGAAGGTCAAGCAGAGCCAGCCCCAGCTGGAGACCAGAGGTGAGCACTCGGTGGAGGCGGGGGGATGGCCATAACACTGTGGTGGAACGCTCCAG